>NC_056743.1:1049317741-1049625241 GCF_019279795.1 Protopterus annectens
TTACATGGAATAAGCTTTTGATGCTTCAAGCTTTCGCTGAATTCATTGTGATGTAATGACATTCGATGAATTAAGTATTCGACGTAGTAATATGCACGTGTGTTTTTGGGCTCCTAGTGTATTTCTAGAGGCTGTACTTTTAGGGTACTGCCTTGGGCACCAACAGTGTTTGCGTTCAGGATCAGGGCTGTAATTCTGGGGTACTGCTAGAGTAGAGCACTCCTTGCCTACATTGTTAAGTGATCTCAGAGTTAATATATGTAAAGTTGCAGGGGGTTGGGGAGCAGCCCCCAGCCCACATAGGTTTAATGAATTTGATGACGTGGGAGGGAATATATTATTCAACACAACAATTTCTGTTGAAGTGAAAGTTGGACAGTGTGATAACTTTAATTTGATTCAGTAACAGTATTTAATGTAGTTGCAATTTATTTTGTGAGAACTTTTAACCTCAAGATCTCTATTCACATGTTCTTGTTATTATGCTGTTTACATTTTTTATACTTCTTTTTCATGAATATACTGGTTTCTTTTGTTTGCAAAATAAAATAAAGGTATTATACTACTAGCCTGCAATAATGCAAACAGACACCCTCATCATAGACCTGCTCTGTTAGGGTAACTGGCCCATTTTAAGCAGAGATGCTTGATGGTTGACATGTATTCTGTAACATTTGATGTGGTCCAGTGCCATGGCAGAGGGAGGAGTAATGTCTATTGCGATTCTGATAACCCTGTATCATTTATCAGTTTGTTTGCAAGACAGCCAGACAGAGATGAAGGAAATTAGCTGCAGTTTACAGCTCACCTTTCTCATATGACGGTCTGCCTTCAGGAAGATATGTCAGCTCATCAAGGTGGCTGATGGGTATATGTAGTTGGATATCCATGCACCCTACTACCACAACATTCTTGGATGCATTCCAAAGAGGCCGATGGAATAGGAGGACATTCCTATCCCTTAGCTTGTATTATGATAGAATGCATGTCCATCACTCATTTCTCCCCTGTAATGCACCAAAATATAAATACATCAACCTCCAAAATGCCAAACTAACTCCACCCCATTCTCATTCAAACCAGTACCAGCATCAACTATTCAAAAACTCTTACCAAAACTAAAACCAACCACTCTCGCTGCTGACAATCTATCAGCCGAATATCTCCAAACTGCATCCAAGGCCATTGCCTACCCCATCTCTCTACTTATTAATAGATCTATTTATGTATGCACCATTCCATCCTTGTGGAAAACCTCATATATCATCACCCTCTATAAGGGTGGCCCCTCTACTGTTCTCTCCTTCTACCATCCCATTGTGATCCTATCACCCCTATCAAAGATTCTAGAAAGATGTATCCACCACCAACTCCTTACCCACCTACTAACCAACAACCTACTGTCTAAAACCCAACATGGATTTAGACCATCTCATAGCACCAACACTGCCCTAATTAACTTCTCCAGTACCATAAAGTCACACAGGAACCAAGGAAAACTGGTCTCCACCACCTTCCAAGACTTATCCAAGGCATTCAACACAGTTTCTCACAACAAACTCCTTGCCTGCCTCTGAGAACTCAAACTTGATAACCCCACCCTGCACTGGTTCAACAGTTACCGAAGCAACCGCTCACAATCTGTCAAATGGGTCAACTACCTATCCCCCACATTCCCTGTCACATGTGCCATCCCCCAAGGCTCAGTCCTAGGCCCCCTTCTCTTTAACATATTTACAAACAATCTCCACTTAGCATCCACTAAAGCCGATATTGTCCAGTATGTGGACAATACAACAGTAATCTGCTTGGCACCCAACATCCATCTTCTACAAAGTAAAGCCCAAGAATCCTTCACTGAGATAGAGAACTGGCTAAACAATTACCAACTGATACTAACCCCCCCCCAAAAAAAACACAGTTAATGATATTCCACCCAACTAAGCACAATGACCCCACCTTCACCATTCTCTCAGCCAATAACACCCTCATCAGCCCAGTAGCTGAGGCCAAACTACTAGGTGTCACAATTGATCAACAACTTAAATACAACAAACACATACCCCAGACTATCTCTAAAGTCCACAAGAATCTAGGATGTCTCTATCATAGCAAACAGTTCCTAAGCCCCAGGTCTAGAACTACCATAGCCAGAACTCGTCTCTTATCATCACTACTTTATGCCACCACAGTTCTAACCAACATTAATAAAACCGACCTAAACAAACTCTCTATATGCTACAACAAAATAGCTAGGTTCACGACCAATGCTAACTCCCACTCCCACCACTGCCAATCCCTACTTAAACTACACTGATTAGAATTTCCAAACTTACTACATTACCACCAACTCATCATAGCTCATCAAATTTTACACCATCCTAAGAGAACCCCTGCCCTAGCTGGCATGTTAAATTTCCACAACTCCAACAGGGAACTATGATCCAGTAACAAATCCCTGATTGAAGTCAGTCCATGCTAGAACAGCTCTGGAGAAGCTCTATTCTTCCATGAGGTTGCAAAAGCATGGAACACCTTTCCTCCTGACCTCAGGTTAAAAAATCGCATGACTACATTTAAAGACCTCCTTAAATCATACATTTAATGCTAACCCTCTTTGCAACTGCAAAGTCTCCCCTGAATCCTCATCCCACTGTAGGCAGGTTACTACCTAAAACCTCTGATGCTCACTTTACACTGTCACCTATGTGCATTGTATATTTTGTAAATATTGTAAATATGTGCCTACTTCTGAGTACCTTATGTACACATACTGTACTAGTACTGTAAGATATGTGATCTCTTGACTGTACTATGAGATTGTTTTGCATTTAACTGTTTTTTTTTCCTTTATATGTTAGCATTCTACCACTTATTAAACAACTACTATTATTGCATTCAACTGTCACTCCTTAATAACCTATGTGTTCACATTGTAACTTCTTGGAGCTTTTCTCCCCAGGACTCCTCTGAAAACGGACACCTGCTGTCCAGTTGGATTTATCCTGGTAAAACAAATGTTAAATAAAAAAGTAAATAATACAAGGAAAAGACAGCATTAGCATGGATGCATGTCACAAGTGCCATCCGATTTTAGTGAATTATTACAAACTATGGCATTTCCCTCACACCTGTTAGCATGATTGAATGCATATGAGACTTTTTTGACAATTACATGCAAAGTAAACTTTCTGTCACTCTCTTTCTCTCTCCTTTTCTGCATAGTGTTGTGACGATCCCTCACTGGGCCAGTGATCAAGGAGCCTGAATCATCACTACTGACATTGGGGAGGGATGTTCACTTGGAATACAAATGGATACACTCAGTATTTCCAAATGCAGCCCTCTCAGCATCAAGCACAGTTTCCCTTAAGAGTACATAGGGAACACACACAGCCTGGGGTCTGGATTTCTCTGTCTCCTTCCAGTTCCTCAATAAGACTTCCCACTGGCACAGCTTCAGAGATAAGTCCTCAACCGAGTGCCCAAGCCAAGTCCTCCACCACTTTCTCTGTGAAACAAGTGCTTCTTGTCCCTGCTCCAAGTAGCTGACACACACACACACTGTGAGATTTGATTTTCACACACATACACACCTAGAAAAGGCTGGCACAGATTTACCTGCGGTGTCCCCTTTTTCTCAAAGCATAAGGTAGTTATCACTGTCACTAGACACTCCACTGTCAACTACTCTAAGGCCCTTAAAGGGTGTCCAATTATACTGTGTAATATTGATACTAATACAAACGGTAGCAGTTGACCAAGCCATCTAGACCTTCAGGAGTGGCCCACACAGTGTCAACAAAAAATATAAGCACTATCAAAGGTTAAATACTTTTTAAAAGGACTAGCCACAGTAAAAGTTTTAAATATATTTAATAATAAAGAATAAAAGGACATGAAAATACTGAACATATATTTACAGTAGACCACAGAGTTCAAATCAGAGGAAATATTGAAAATAACATTGATGGACAGACTCAAACAAATAAAGAAAAACAATATCTAAACTAAGCTTCACAATATTTTCCTGACTGACTCTAGGAGAATTACTACTCTCTACTTACTTAATAGAGCAAGGCAAATGATGTAGTGAATGGTCCTTCTTGTTGTCAGGCCCAAGACAGAATAGTCAGTGCTCAGAGATTACTCCCTGTAATACCTAAAAAATATCATTTCCAGGGCTGGTAGAATGACCTCATCTAGTCACCTGACTGTAGGTTCCCACACTATCCCCTTCTGAAGTTGAGAGAGGTATTTAGTATAGACATGTAAAAATGCATATGTAGAGATTTTCTAATGCTTATGGAAGGCCTGAGGCCATGTACCAATCACAGCACTTCCCCTCTTTTTACTGAAGCTAATAAATAATGGCTTCTTCCAGACCTACTGTCTCTGGACCTATTCATCACTGTGGGATGCCATTTTAATGCTTTAACAGCTCATTTACATTTCCTTTATTTTTCTAAAAGTAAGCTAGCTGGTTACCCTCTGCTTTTTCAGGGCCCTTTGCTAACATATACATACAGTCTCAATGTATATTCCTTCTCTGTCCAGCAGGATCCACTGTTGATACATTTTTCAACACTAGCATCTTTGCAAATACATTTTGATATTCAAATGCCATATAGTTCCAATACATTTAGAAAATAAGCATCTATACAAGTCAGTTTAGTATTCAAATGCCATGCAGTTCTAATATATTTGTAATATTTCTAGTTCTAGTTAATAGTTCTAGTATATTTTTCAACACTAGCATCTTTGCAAATACATTTTGATATTCAAATGCCATATAGTTCCAATACATTTAGAAAATAAGCATCTATACAAGTCAGTTTAGTATTCAAATGCCATGCAGTTCTAATATATTTGTAACATAAGCATCTGTACAAATCAGTTTGATATTGAAATGCCATACAGTTCCAATACATTTGTAACGTAAGCATAGTGTTCATAGCTTCATAGGTGTGTACTAGGCTAATGGCCCTGGAGCCTTTACAAACCTAGCCCATAGGATTACCCTGACATCATGCTGCCTGACCTTATTTCCCAGTGCCTCTGTCGAGTAGAGCCACTGGAGTGATCCCCGGGGTGAATTTTCTATTTCCCATCCATTCATCAAGGTTTCTCTTGAAGAGGGCCAGTGAGGTGCTCTGTTTGACATGCATGGGAAGTCTATTCCATAGCAAGGGCAGTCTCTGGGTTATGAATCAGTCCCTTCAGCACATTCTGTTGATTGTGGTAATGAGAATGAGGTCAGTGGAGCATGTGGTGTGCAGGGATTGGGATTTCTTTAGATGTAGCATTTCTAACAGAGCTGGATCAGGCATAACTTTCTATGTCTAGCAGAGATTGCCCCTAAGTAGGTGATATGCGACAGAGAATAGTTGGGAGTTTTTTGAGTCTGTCCATATAGGACAAGTGTTTAAGGCCTAGGATCCTCTTTGTGAGGTACTTTTGCGGCCTCTCCAGGTGTTGCAGGCGTCTAGTGAGTTACATGCCAAATGGGACATTGTACTCTATGATTGGCCTAATGAGGGAAGAGTAGAGGGAAACAATGACCTCTTTCTTCCTGGATGCAAAACCCTTAGTAATGAGATGTGCCACATAGAAGGACTTTCTGACCACAGTGGCAATGTGGTGGTCAAAAGAGAGGCTGCTGTCAACCTGTGTTCCCAGATCTCTTATAACACCTTCTGTGTTCATTGGACTACCATCAATGTGGTAATTCATAGGAACCAGGTTTTTCCCAAAGGGGATGATGACACATTTTTGGCAATGAGCTTAAGGCCATGGTTCTGACACCAGTTGTTGGTCTCAGTGAGGCCTTTCTGCAGGATGTCAACTTCACTTGGGAAGTTAATAATAGCTCCCAACTTGCAATTGTCTGTGAACTTTGTCAGTCAGAGACCCTTTGTGTTGGCCTGGACTTCAGAGAAGTAGATACCAAACAGGAGAGGACCAGGACCGAACCTTGTGAGACTCCACTCGTGACTGGTCGTCAGTCTGACTTGGAGTCCACTACTTTCACACTGTGGGTTCTATATGTGAGCCAATTTGCAACCCACCTAGTGATATAGGGGTTGATGCCTAGCTTAGTGAGTTTTTCTATGATTCCTGAATGGGGAATGGTATCAAACGCCTTGGCCAGATCAAGGTAGGCTGTATGAACCACTTTGCCTTCATCCACAGCTCTGGTGACTGACTCAAAGAAGTCAACCAAGTTGAGCAGGCATGATCTACCCTTCATAAAACCAAACTGTGTGGGATCCCGAGTTTGGAGATTTCCTATATCCTTGTTTATTAGGTCCATGATGATGCATTCCATAGCTTTGCAGATCAGACACGTCAGACTAATGGGGCGATAATTCCCAGGGTCTGTAGTTGCTCCTTCTTTGTGGAGAGGGATGACTGTAGCAGTGCGCCATTTGGTAGGGACAAAGTCTGACGTGAGGCTGTGATTGAACAGGGCACACAGGTGAGGTGCCAGTTCACTCTGTAGTTCATGTAGAACACAGCCAGGGATATTGTCAGGTCCCATGGAACCTGTATTCTTGGCCTTGGACAGTGCTGTTTTAACCTGTGCAGCAGTAATACTGGGTGCCTGGCAATCTACTGGTATTGTGATTAGTCTTTTGGGGGGGGTAAAGTTGGCACTGAATCTGTCGGCCAGTATATTTGTAATAGCTGTTGGCTCGGTATAGGAGATGCCATTGTGCAGTAGCTCAGAGCAAATCTAGGTATTGCCATGGAGATTCTTTACATAACTATAGAAGGCCTTGTGGTTGTCTTTACTACCTGCTGCAATTCTTGTTTTCATAGCTAGCTTTAGAGGATTTGATGAGGGATCTCAACTTTTTATTGAGGCTGCTAAGGGAATTTTTCCACTCTTGGGACTTCATCTTATTCCACATCAGTTTCCTCCTTCTGTTGTAGAGTTTGTTTATGGCAGGGGACCATCAGATTGGCTTCCTTTTTTTGGAGGAGAGCGTCTTGGTTTTATTGGGTATGGCAAGATCCATGCGTTTGTGTACGTGTTTGTACAGTGCATTGGTGTATGATTTGGCAGTCATGCAACTATTCTCCATTTGCATGGGTGCCATGAAGTTATCCACCTATGTTTTTAGGAGCCCAAAGTTAGCTTTGGAGAAGTTTTTCATGGCGCTTACCTTTGCGGGGGGGGGGGGGGTATTTCCAGGGTGATTAGTTTGTGGTCGGATCTAACCAGGGAGGTGTTAACTATTGGTGTAGAGCAATGGTCACCCATGTTAGTAATGACCAGGTCAAGGGTGTTGCTACCTCTAGTGGGGGTAAGAACGAGCTGGTCCAGGGAATTTGAATTAATGAATTCCAGGAAACATTGGACAAGTGTATTGGTACATGAGTAGTTTTCCAGTTAATGGAGGGGCAGTTGAAGTCACCCAGTATGAGAGTGTTAGGTTGGACCCTAATATACTCCAATGTGCTTAGGAAAGTGGAGTGTGAGTCTTGGGACATTGCTGGGGATCTATAGCAGGCTACAACCTGAATCATTGTCTTACCCAATGTTAGCTGCACCTGAAGTATCTCTGATGCATTATGTTGGGCTACCAGTCTGGAGGTGTTTGCATCCTTTATGAATATGGAAACACCACTGCCTTTGGAGCTTCAGTCCAAGTTCTGAACACATCAGTTTGATATTCAAAGGACATATCATTCTTTACAGAACTCCAGCTGGCTATGTTGGCAGTAGCCCATCATCACAAGTATAAACATCAGTCTGAAACTACCCTTTTCCTTATACTTTTGGTAACTGTCTTGTAGCTAATGCTATAAAAATAAAATGAGTGTGTACTAGCTTATGCCAATACATAGCTACAGAAAGTAGTGAGGCATAAGATAAGAAAACAAATGGAATTACAACCTTAAACTTGAATTACAGCTATTGCCCATCTGTGAATTGTTCACTTACATATAAAATGGGTCAGCACATTTTATTTTGTGGACAGCGCAACCGATCGTATGACAGTTGTTGCTGTAGTTGGGTTAAAGCATTATGTTTATTTCATGCGAACTAGAAGCAGAGTCCTAAACACGGAAAATATCAACTAGAGCTGCAGAGCAAGCTGCACGTTTCAGGAAGAGGGGAGCCCTGATTATGATCCAGTTTTCACTTAGCAGTCCCACAGCTTTGACGAGCCAGAGTGGGGGGAGGGGTGGTGGAATTAGTGGGAAGGAATGGACTTTCTCCCTTGCATAAAGGGGGGGGGGGGCATCAGCTGAACCTGGGAACTATAGACCCATAAGTCTAACCAGCCTCAGCTGCAAGGCCATAGAAAGGATTATCATGGATCTTATCAACAAAGGCTCTAGACCTAACCCAGTTTGGCTTCATTAAGGGTAGATTGTGCTTATTGAACCTGGTAAACTTCTTCAAGAAGGTCACCAAAGCCATGGATGAAGATAAGGCATGCCGCCTACCTGGACCTAGCCAAAGCCTTTGACACAATCCCCCACTTTTGTATCATTGAAACACTCTCCCAGCTAGGTGTTAACCCTTATATCACTAGATGGGTAGCTAATTGGCTTACCAACAGAACACATACTGTCAAAGCTGGTGACTCCACCTCTATCAGTAGACCTGTCACCAGTGGCGTGACACAAGGATCTGTACTAGGCCCTTTACTATTTGGAATCTATTTCTTGGATGTCCAGGCTAAAGTAGATGGCCTTTGGCTTACTAAGTTCATTAATGATTGTAAACTAGATGCAACCATTGAGTCCCCCAACAGTGTTAACATATTACAGCATGGACTAACACAAACAAATCATTAGTGCCAAAGCCACAGTCTAAAACTAAACACAAAAAGTGCACTATTATCCCATTTGGCAAAATAGAATTCCCCACTAATTGCATCATTGACAGCACCCCTCTAAGTTCAAACCCAGTGGCATGAGATCTGGGGACACAGGTCGACAGCAGTTGGCCACCAGGTTTCCATGGTGGTAAAGAAAGCCTTCTACATTGTGCATTTCATAAGTAAAGGCATTGCATCCAGGTGTAAGGATGTTATAACCCTACTTTACTCAACCCTAATCAGACCATTAGTAGACTACATTGCTCTCTTCTGCATGTATCTCACCAGACACCTGCAGCAACTGGAGAAACTACAGAGGTTTCTCACTAAGAAAATACATGGCCTTCAAACCATGACCTACATGGATAGACTAAAAGCCCTGCCACTGTACTCTGTATCACATGGGCTACTGAGAGGCGACTTATACCTGCCTACAGGGCAGTCTCTGACCCGACCTGATGGAAATGCTGCAGATCCACAAATCAAATGGCACTAGAGTCACTCACTCTAGGGATGTTAGCCTTGTCAGTAATATTAACAGAACATGCTGGAGAGACATATATGTCTTCCAGAGATTGCCCTGCTCTGGAATAAACTTTCAATTCATGTGAAGCAGAGCTCCAAAATGACCCTATTCAAATGCAACATGGACAAATGAAAGGGTGACCACAAATTCATCCTGGGGATGGTAGCTACTTCTCTCGTGGACTGGGGTAGTTGGTGTTGATCTTTAAAGTACATCCATCTAACCAAGGACAGTTGAGCAACTCGGGATTAACATGGCTAGGCTTATAAAGGCTCTAGGGCTGCTACCCTAGTATCCTCCTATGAACCTATGAGCAGGCAATGCCTCATCTCCTTCCACAGGAGATGAGTGTTACTCTCAGCCACAGTTAGGGCTCCATCTACTGGAGAGTGGTGTTTCATTGCCTAGTAGCGTTAGCAGTAGTTGTATATACTCATACTGGCTATACATGGGAGCATGGTGTGATATGGTGTCACTGCACACTCAGTCCTCCTGGGATACAATATCTCAACCTCTTCCAAGTTCATGTTTTGTTTTACTTAATAAAATATCTTGGTTGCAGTTTGGCATTCTCTTTCCCAGGTCTTTTTTGAGGAAAGCATTTTGCAATTTGGCAATAGTTGTATCGGTGAGGACATCACTGTAGACAGAAGACCCACCTCCTAATAAAGATAAGGTAGAATACAGAGACTGTCATTTTAAGGAATGAATGGGTCTATGTGGGAAAGAATAAGAGACTGAGATTGGTGATTAAATTAATGGCACAAAAAAGACTACCAGAAAACGGTGATCTTGATTGTTGTACTTGACAAAATATACAACTCCATTTATTTGATATACAAAGTACATTTTGAGACAATTTATATGTTTCTACAAACTAAGCAAAAGTATCAAATGTGGTAGCATAAAACTGTGAAGGTAAAAGGTTGCTACATAATATGGGACATACAGAATTGTAAGCATAAATCCATGCCTGGCTGCCGTGATTAATAGTAGATTTGCTACATAAGAAAGGAAGAAAGGCAAAAGACATGACAAACTGGATGGGAGAAGCAAAAAGTTTAGAGTCAGTAAACAGGAATATATCTCATTTATTATGATATACTATTTTGTAAACTGCAGTATGTCACAAATAATGACTCTAGTCATTCATTTCCCCAGTAAAGCACATGTAGCAGCTACAGTAGATTACTAGAGCTTGCCTCCATCAAGTTAATCTGGATCATTTCTATCTTTTCTGGACTACTAGGTACTTTTGTTTGTGGCATGGGGTGTGTTTACTCACCTGCTAAATGTATTGTCTTCTTTCTCCATTTTATGCTCAGAGTTGGCTAGTTTCTAGTGGTGCATGTAATGATGTATCCATATATGCCAGTGTTGTCTGATAACCTGCACTTTCTGCATTGCTCACTTATTGTGTTGCTAAGTGGTCAGTACCGGGGGTGGGGGTGGAGGGATTGTTAAGTTACAGTAGAAGAGAGAGTTCCTTGGTACAGAAGGATGGAACTCTGTCTGCAGTCTAGTTGACTTTGGTTCAATTACCAATCCCTGACAATAAAGAAGCTGGTTGGGGAGAGGGTGAGTGAGACTGGAGTGCATGGCAACTGTTGACTCACACATCCTAGTGTGAGGCCCATGTTTTCTATTGCTTGAGTGCTACTCAGTGGATGTCAGGGCTAATGAAGCAATTGATAGGTGAGTACTGTGGTCTGCAAAGCAAGCGCAGTGTACTGTAACTGTAAAAGGGACTGCCTTGTATTCCACTCATGGTTCTGGCATTGCATACCATGCCTCTGCAGTACACTCACTGGTCACTGAGTCCTGGATCTGGCATTGCATACCATGCATCTGCAGTACACTCACTGGTCACTGAGTCCTGGATCTGGCATTGCATCCCATGCCTCTGCAGTACACTCACTGGTCACTGAGTCCTGGATCTGGCATTGCATATCATGCCTCTGCAGTACACTCACTGGTCACTGAGTCCTGGATCTGGCATTGCATATCATGCCTCTGCAGTACACTCACTGGTCACTGAGTCCTGGATCTGGCATTGCATACCATGCCTCTGCATTACACTCACTGGTCACTGAGGGCAGTGGAGTAGGACTTAAAGAAAATGCTGGGCCTGTCCAGGATGCCAGCCTTCCAGTGTCTGTCAGTCTTCTTATTCAGCTTTAACAGACACAGAGGAGAGAGGTAATGAAAAAGTAATTTCACTGCTGGAGGGGCCGGTGGATGGAAAGGCATGGAGAAATCTAAAAGACAAATATTTTGCAGTAACTGAGTATCCCTTTCGTTTAAGAGAGAGAGAGAGCTGCCTTGGATAGATATTATACTCCTGCTTTGTCAGGTCTTGGGTGGACCACATTTATTCCATAATTATTATATGTACTAATATATCATCTTACCATTTCTCCACCCTTTGAAGAATTGCTAAATGCCTTCCCCTTACATTTTTCTAAACCTTTCAGTGTCTTGAACCCTAATGTACCTTCCACCTATGTTTCATTTATCTGTCTGTCTCTGTATCTAGCTGGCTAGTGATCCAGCTGTTTGTTTATCTGTCTGTCTCTGTATGTAGCTGGCTAGTGATCCAGATGTTTGTTTATCTGTCTGTCTCTGTATGTAGCTGGCTAGTGATCCAGCTGTTTGTTTATCTGTCTGTCTCTGTATGTAGCTGGCTAGTGATCCAGCTGTTTGTTTATGTATACATTTATTTATTTATCGCTGTTTGTTTATGTATACATTTATTTATTTCTCAGATGCATTTTTCTCTTTTCTTTTTCATCAGTGAAACTTTGCTCTTGCGTTACACTATTCTTCAGTGTTGCCAGTCTTCTTTACATTAGTTCTGTACATTCTAATGAAATGGTTTACTGCATATCTTTGTCATCAGCAAAAAATAGGGCAACATTATATTCTACCTCTTTTTCATCATTGTCACTTGTGAGAACTTTGAAAGTGACCAGCCTTGCCACAGAGGTAGTGAAACTGAGGTAGTAATGATATATATATATATATATATATATATATATTTTTTTTTTTTATCTTACAGGGCTCCATTCATTCTTACCCTCTGTAATCAAATTACAGCCACTGCTTTTACCCATGGTAGTACCCTAGACACCAGACCCAGGCTGTGCAATTTCTTCATTATTCCTTTAAATGGTATCCTCGAAAATACCTTGCTAAACTCAAAGGAAACAATGTCCAAAGCCCCTTCCTACCTAATATATGGTTTCCCATTCCAAGTATTATATCTTAGTACAGTATCTTGATATTTTTATCCTGAACCCAAACTGCCTTGGATTCTGTACTCCACAAACTTCCAGACAATATAAAATGTTTTTCTTCAGTTGCAATTCCATAATCTTTCCCTGCAACTGATGTCAAACTGTCAGGATAACAGTTTATAGTCTCTATTTTTGTAAAAGTGATATAGAATGGACTATAATGAAGTAGTTATTGAACTGATAAATCGCAACAGTTTGAAATATGTTAGAAGGACATCTTATTTGGTGGATGTTTGCCTGTAAAACAAATGACATAGTACAAGCCTGCATCCGCACTTTATGTAGAAGAATATTGTCGGACCCCAAATGATGTAAGCTGAATGGCTCACAGCTGTGGATGCCAATTTTCATAACGTGGACAACTTCATGAAGAAAACTTACAGGACTGTTGAAATGAATGAGATCAGAAGTCAAGCATGTAGTTTTAGATGTGATCAAGCCACGTCTCATTTACAGGCAACTCCTATTCCCATTCCAGAAACGGGCATGATGTAACTGAAATACAGTTCCCTGTAGGCTATAATAATGATTGTTCAGCTATTTCAGAAATTGTCTTTATGAATGGCAAAATTTCAAAAGGGTCTGGTAAAATCAGTAAGGTAATCAGAGGGAAATAATAAGCTTGTCTAAATCCAACTACAGAAATTGAAACAAAAAATATGTTATAAAATGCTATAATACAGTGCCATGCTGAATTTAACAAATGGGGCACTTGTCACATTTTTAATATGTATTAAAATATTACTGTATGATGTTATACAGGGAAATCCAACTCTAAGCAGAAAGAATATGAAAACATGTTTGTGAAATACAGTAATATACTGAAATGACAGCACTAAGAAAGGATTGTGATGTTGTGACATTCAATTTCAAGTTTTAGAAGTGATTAATGTGAATATAAGGTGTGATGATACAAACAGTTATACTGAGTATAAGATTACATTTATATTACAAGATGCATTTACTAACGTTATGCCTAATTTGAATGATCATCTGTCTTTATAGCCTGTTTTAAAATGGCATGTATGGATATCATCAGACTGCTTAGACACAAAACAAACAGGAACATACAATTCCTTTTAACTGTTTTCCATGATTCTTCAAATACTTGTTATTAAAAACAGTGAGATAGCAGAACGGTGGAGTAAGGAATTCCCCCTTTCCCCAAGGATGTAGTTAGTGATGCATGATGGGGGATGTAGATGTTTGCCTCTCTGCAAAACGCTTTTCACTTAGTTCGGTATAACTGATTATGTGAGTTGTTGACTGTACACTGCAAATGTTATATATCCTGTTTTGAGGTTCTACTAAAATCCTTTTAGAAACAAGGGTGACTGGTTCATTAGTACTTGAACTTTAGGTCACACAGGGATGTTCAAACACAACCATAAAGGTACCAGTTACCACTAAAGTTCATGGCTGATTTGTTCTAAACTGATTTGTTGTTATTCAGCATAACAATAAAAAATTGCTATGATTTGCAGGAGACAGCCTTTGTTTTCTTTTGTTTTGCAGGTTGGTTAACTCATCTTTTCCATAAAATTTGGAGTATATATAACCCATGGCATAATAAAATATAAATATAGTTTCAAATTTCTGCTGCACTTTGTGCTGGAATATTTATAGCCATGATATATAGAAAAGTGATAGGGTGACCGTGGTAGTACAGTAGTTAGCATTGTTGCCTCACAGTAAGAGGTTCTCCTGTTCGATTCTTGGCTGGGGTGTGTGATGTGCACAGTCTGTATGTCCTCCCTGCAGTCGCATGGGTTTTCCTCCCACATTCTAAAGACATGCACTAGGTGGATTGGACATTCTAAATTGCCCGTAGGTGTGAGTATGTGTGTGAGTGAATGGTATGGCTGAACTAGACAACAGGGTGAGCCACATGGTGGTGTAAAGCTTGGCTCAAGATGATTGTCACTATTGAAGTGACACCCTGACCCCATGTGCAAAAAATGGGAAAAAGGGTGGAAGATGGATAGATTCAGAAAAATAGAATAAGCACCCTCACAATAACTGCAGTGTAGACTCAGGTGCACCTCCAGAGCTTTTTACAGTTTTATTAGCTGTATTCATGTTATACATTTACATGATAAAAACTGAAATGGAAAATATGAAAACCTCAGGATACACCATAAAGTTTATGTATTCTAAGTGTAAGGTACTGGCTGAAACAGCTCCAAATGGGATCGGTTCACTACTCTAGCTATCAAAAATATATAAATAAACACACACACACACACACACACACACACACACACACACACACACACACACACACACACACACACACACACACACACACACACACACACAGCAACAGAGGCTCCTTTTTCCAGTTCAGTATGTCAGGATGGACAGCAATGGACAGTAGTACCATGTGACTACCCAGAAATTGCATCTCCAAAGAGCTACCATGCCCATTGCCAAAACCAGATGATAACATTGGAATCCATAAGGTACAACACAAATGGAAATCATTAATGGGAAAACAACTCTAGTCCTTACCAAGTTTGCAAATGCTGTACTAATTCAGGTATCTTAAAACCAGTAGTAGTCAGTTTGTTAAGGAAATGAGAGAATTCTGTTTTAAAGCAAAACAACTATAGATTTTAGAAGTGTAGAATTCCTAGAAACCAAGCTATAATTGGCTGAGTAAATCTAACCAGTCTATATAATAGATGTCTCATTTGTTCTATCTTTGTAATTAGCTCTTAACCAGGATTTTGTGAATTTTAGCCTCATAACTTTTCCCCTAAAAATCTGATTGAGGTCCAGGTGTACACCCTTATAATAAATAATTATAGAAAAGCCACTAAGTATTCCTACTTAGCTCTTCTCTTTTCTGTTATCTTGCACCCAAATCACTAAAGGATGTTGGGGTGTACAGACAATTTACAGAATGGAACATTACAGTAATATTTAACTAGTGTTAAATAATCCGGACATTTTAAAATATCATTCAGCACAGCAGGCTTTCTGAAGTGCATCAGTACAATAAATATTAGGTGGTAAAGTCACATCCATTCAAGAGTTTCCAAATAATACAGTTAGAATGTAATCCCATTTAGATGTTGCACCTCTGTAATTATTTATAATCTCCATGCTACTGTATAGTCTGGCTTAGAAGTAACAGCATACATCTGTCAGAGGGTGTATACTTGTGCAACTTGGTTTGGGCTTCAATGTCCTCAAGATATAATGGATCCTACCCAGAGGTGTTTGAAAGAGCACTTTTCTTATGCAAATTCAAATATTAAATTAAGATAGTCTTGTGTCTATCTAGGACCAAAATTAGGAGCACTTCAAATTGGTTAAAAGGATTAAAAGCAATTATGATATGCTCATTTTTCATTATGGAGTGAATAATTAATAAGATAGCCCCTCCTTGATATAATAAGATATGACTTTATTTATTTATTTATTTATTTATTTATTTTTTATTTTACATTTGTGAAGTATGTAAGAGTGGTACAGAATATGTACGAGGGTAGTGTGACAGTGGTGAGGTCTGCGGTGGGAATGACGGATGCGTTTAAGGTGGAGGTGGGATTACATCAAGGATCAGCTCTGAGTCATTTCTTATTTGCAATGGTGATGGACAGGTTGACAGATGAGATCAGACAGGAGTCCCCGTGGACTATGATGTTTGCAGATGACATTGTGATCTGTAGTGAGAGTAGAAAACATGTGGAGGAGACCCTAGAGAGATGGAGATATGCTCTAGAGAGAAGAGGAATGAAGGTCAGCAGGACTAAGACAGAATATATGTGTGTGAATGAGAGGGAGGATAGAGGAATGGTGAGGATGCAAGGAGTAGAGGTGGCGAAGGTGGATGAGTTTAAATATTTGGGATCAATAGTTCAGAGTAATGGTGAGTGTGGAAGAGAGGTGAAGAAGAGAGTACAGGCAGGATGGAGTGGGTGGAGAAGAGTGTCAGGAGTGATTTGTGACAGACGAGTACCAGTAAGAGTGAAAGGGAAGGTCTACAAGAGGGTAGTGAGACCAGCTGTGTTATATGGATTGGAGACAGTGGCATTGACAAAAAGGCAGGAGTTTGAGCTGGATGTGGCAGAGTTAAAGATGTTAAGATTTGCACTGGGTGTAACAAGGGTGGACAGGATTAGGAATAAGTATATTAGAGGGTCAGCCCAGGTTGGAAGGTTTGGAGACAAAGCCAGAGAGGCAAGATTACATTGGTTTGGACATGTGCTGAGGAGGGATGCTGAGTATATTGGGAAAGAGATGTTAAGGATGAAGCTACCAGGTAACAGGAAAAGAGGAAAGCCTAAGATAAGGTTTATGGATGTGCTGAGAGAGGACATGCAGGTGGTTGGTGTGACAGAGCAAGATGCAGAGGACAGGAAGAAATGGAAACAGATGATCCGCTGTGGCGACCCCTAATGGGAACAGTCGCAAGAAGATGATGATTACTGGGATTGTTCACTGGCTGAGAAAGCCCCTTTTCAGTGAAGGCTCATGGAGAAAAGCTCTACATTTGTAAGATAAACAATACAATGTCACAAAACAAATGCAGCATAGGTACACAATTCATACCTCTCAGCTGTACAGATTTTTGCAGAATGTCCAGATTTTTACCTCATATTTTTGGTCTGTTTCTCATAAAATTGTGGATTTCTGGTAAATCGTTGGCAAATCATTGAAGGTTGAAGTCAGAAAATAATGACAATCACTTGAGTTTCAAATTTCATGCTCTTCAGAAAATTCATGCTAATGCAAATCCTTTTGTTCTATCTACTTTCTAACTTTGTAAGAGCAATATTTAAAAGTGTTGCTATTTTTGGGCTTTTATATTCCCATTAGTTATGGCTTTGTCCGTATTTCTAGCTCTAAAATGTTGAGAAGTATGGTACAGATTTCTATAAGCATAAAACTACTAGTTATAGAGTCAGATATACTTACAATTTATGGAGACATGCTCCATGTACATAAAGAAATTGAGATAAAATGTCACAAGTGGTTATGCCATGTTGAATGACCAAAATTGCACGTATAAGAGTTAACATCTTACATAGCTGAAGATTTTAATGAGTAGAGAAGGAGTTAAAACTGGACCGAGAGTGAAACAGATTCTTACCAAATGGGTTTAGCAAGAAGGTGGCAAGGTATGCGTTAGTAAATAGTAGCAGTAGTACAGAAATAGTGGAGGGGTACAAGTTAGGGGTGGGTGGGATAGCTAGGGTGAGTATAAGTGGATGATATATGAGTTATCCTGACAGGCATGGGAAGACACATCACCTTAGGGAAATGTTGCATGCATGCATGTCAAGCATACCTCTTATAGCAAGAATTCTGGACAAAGCCAAATTTAAGAGGGGGACAAAGGCCAAGATTCAGAGACAAATTTTAAATGTTGCTCTTATAACCTGGAAAGCAGCTAGAATAACAGGTTTTGCATTAGCATAGAAGGTCTTGATTGGGTCTTTGATCATAACCATGTTATTATGTGTCCAAGGCATAGATGGCACAAAAATCAGTTGAATCTTGGCATCCATGTGGAAACCACATAATAACTGATTTGAATTGGGGGAGGTTTATCTACTCCATGTACTATCAGTTACAAAATAAAAAAAAAAAGTGAAGTGTTTTACTGGCTTTGATAGACAGTAAACCACTTAACGAATGGTGTCACATAGACAGCATGTAAAATATAAGTGAAATAAAATGTCAGGGACAGTCTCCTTAGTTAAACAAATTACTTACACACTGATGTCTGTAAATGTCCCAGAATGAAAATATGAGACAAGATATTTAGGGACATTTTAGAATGAAGAAAGGTACCCTTCATGAGACCCAGCTGTAACCATGCCTAGGGGGCATGTAACAATTGCATGTATAAAAGTGTTTTCCCTGGAAAGCTCAGTTACCATTTATTAAGACAAGGGAGTGTTGTATACTTCTGATGTTAACAGTTCCAGCCACATGATTTACTGAACATGATAACATGGAAGAACAATACCATTATGCCTGGTACATTCTTAATTACTTCTAAGGATGATGACTTGAGGCATCTATCACTTGATTGTGTCAATCTTGTAAGAAAAATCCACAGGATAGCTTTGGGTCTGACCTAAAACAGTGTTGCAGAGTTCTCTGGCTAGTAAATCTAAAATACGCTTTCTAATAGGTTTCAGATCATACTGAGTATGATTGCTAACTGTTCTTAATCTTCTTTACTCAAATAAACAATGGATTTATTTACTTATCTTTGTTGACTGCCTTAGTTCAACTAGGCATGACCTATTTTCAGGGGGAGACCCAAGATGGTAATCTTACTTATCTGGGGAAATCTGGTGAAGAAACCAGTGAAATTCTTTCTTTTTTGATAGTGCTATTTATTCTGTTACATCCTCCTGAGCCACCATCAGCTGAGACAGATGGACCTTGGATTATCATCTTATGTAAGGGAAGATGCCTCAGGAGTTCAGTTACCCCTTATGGTGCACTACAGTTTCACTGATGGAAAGGGATCAAAGCATTTGATTTAGGAGTAGGACCTATAGCCTTCCGGACTTCCTGGCAGCACAGACAAAACCAAAGTGTGCTACCTGTTGAGCTTGAGAAAAAAACAAGAACGATCATGCAGCTTCTCTTGGTGTTGCAGTGCTGTTTAAGTGATTTGTAATTCTTCTGCAACATATTCTGAGATAATGTTGGTCTTAACTTTGAAAAGTATGCCCACAAATATACACAAGCAAAAACAGAAAGACAAAGAAACACAGATAATAACTTACTGTACATCCGGCTGAAAAAATATAAAGTGGACATCTCTGGGGACATATTTAACTGTTTACTTAGAAAGCCACAGAGACAATATACATTCTGACTTTCATTCTCATGTGACCCACTGACTTGATTTGTTTGATTTATGAAGGGTGTAACTTTTTTTTGTGCCAAAACATGTGAAATGTACTGTAAATCTGAATAAACAACATTCGCCTTTGCTAAAATTATCTAGCTGGGATTTTGAGAGCAAAAGTAAGATGTCTAGTTTGAACAGTTAGACCATGTGAAGCCACCGCACTATTTTCAGAAAGTCATTCCTATATGCTGATGTGTTATAGTATTGGAGTTACACACACACACATAACTGTGCATGTGCACATGCACAAACACACACACAAACATGTGCATGCAATTGGGTCCCTATTGAAATGTCAGAACACAAAATGCCGAGTGCTACCAAGCTGGAAAAAAATGACCAAAAACACAGGTGAATAGTGAATCTCAAAGATTACTGTTCTCCGTTCTCCTTTAAACTTGTTTTTACAAGTGCCCCCCAACCCCACCAAAGATATATAAAACAACTCTGAGATCACCATACCTCAGAGTAAATGAAATATTCTGAAAAGTAGCATCTCTGAGTTAGTACATATAAGCCCATCTTTTGCCAATTCACTCTCCATATTTTGGGACTCATTGTAGCGGATCCTGACATTTCAAGTAGTTACCCACGTGCTCACACTTATGCACACTTTACACAATGTTCATTAGTAAAAGCATCAATACAGTTTTACAGTTAAATGTACTTCATTCAATACATTTTTAATTTATCCAATAGTTACTAAACTCATACCTCAGAAATGATTTGCTGTGCATGATTACAGAGGTGTGAAAACTGAAACTGCAGTTAAATGGTGAAAGATATGTCTTGACAAGTTTTAAGAATTCTATCTGAAAATGGACCATCTGTGTCAGTATTCCCACCTAGTTATACATAAACTACAGTGGCTAATAAATGGTCTTCTCTTCACCACCAACATCAGATTATGTAAGAAGTTTTTGGAGTCTGCCTACAGAGATTGTACCATTACTTACAATATGACCTGTAACCCATATGACTCTTTGTGATACTTGAATCTATGACAGCATTATGTTTAAAGTTCCAAGAACATACGGTTTTGTCAGCAAGTTGCACTTAAAGCAGTGCTTGAATTTTTGCAGGAAATACTTTATTTCACTAGCAATACTAGCAACGGTTTTACTTTTATAGGGCCTGTGACTTTGCCAGGGTATGTGGGTGTGCGTTTTTGCATGCAGTTGATTACGTGTAAGTGTGAGTGTATATGTGTGAGTCTATGTGTGGTGCTTGCATATTCTTTGTGTGTGTGTCTCTACCAGTGGGAAGTTAACAATGTTCTCCATTAAGCAGGCTTTTTTCACATATCTTTGGTGATATTTTGTGATCACCATTCAGCCATTTAGGTTCATAGGTAAATACTACACAATCAGTCTACATATCCATTATAGGTTTAGCCAAAAGAAAACTATTCTCTCTAACCTCAAAGAAGGTAAGACCAGACAGACCACAGGAGAATTTAAGGTTGCCTATTCAATTATCTACATTTATTGTAAAGGTGATGATGTGCTACTCTGCTTGACATGTAGAGAAATATTGTTTCTGAAGTAAGAGATAATTACAATATGAATTTATAATGCCAACACATCTTATTTATCTGCTGATGTAGGATTAATTCCTTTTATTAGGTACTTGAGGTGTCATTTGTTCTGTAAATGTATAGGTCAAAGAAGGTTGGCTCTTTCATGTCTTGAAAGGTTAGACACAGATCTCCATGGAGGAATCTATAATAGACTGACTGCAGAGAGATGGCTATTAATCTGACTGATAACTAAGAATCTTGAGGCTAATGATCTGTTTTTTATTTATGAATCACAGATGTCTTTTGAATGATATGTTTAGACAAATACCTGCCAAACGGTGCATCATATTCAGTAATGGGTCTGATGTGATATGCATAAAGGGAAATTAAGACTTCTCTGGATCTAATGGAGATGTCTTTTGAAATTAGAATCAACATACTACAAGGACTTAATTGGCTTCCTAGGAAAATACTGGTTTTAAAGGCTGATAGGAAAAAAACTTCACTTAATATATAATTGCAACCTAATACAGAAATGGAGGATATGTTGGCCTGGGTATCAGTGATGCCATCTGGTGTTGTTGATGTGGTAGTATAGGTTTAGGCCTCTAGATTATGTGTTTACTTTGCCACTAGTCCCATAGCACAGAAGGCTAATCAGAGATCACTCCTCAGGAATGTCTGTGACACTGAGCAGGGAGACAGAGATTTTAATCTGTCAGTGTAGCCAGGGGCACTGAGATCTGACATATTTTGGTGAGGAAATATTGAAGTCTGTCAAGCTGGTTTAGGTGATTAATGAGGTACATATCAATTGGTACATTATATTCAATGATGGGCCAAATAAGGGATGAATAAACTCGGACTATAACTTCTTTGAACCTTGAGGAGATACCATGAAGGATAAGTTGTATAAGGTACAAGAATTAAAAAAAAAAAAAAACAGTCATGATGGTCAAATGAAAGACTGTTATCAGTATATATACCCAAATCCCTGATGCTGTATCATTTAATAGGAATGTTATCTATATGATAAGCAGTGGTGGTGATAGGTTTGTGAAACGAACTGTGAAGCATTTCTTGATGTTGTGGTTAAATCCATGATTAACACACCAAGCACTTATCTGGTCCAGCCCTTGATGGAGAATTTGAGTTTCAGAATAGGATTTGATAACCATCCCCTACTTCCAGTCAATAACAAACTTGGTTAGCCATAGACAATTGGTGCTGTCATTTATGTCACTAAAATATAAACCAGAGAGCAATGGGTCCAGGGCAGAGCCCTGTGGGACACCATTGTTAACATTTTTTTTCCATTTAGAGCAGATACTCCATATCTTAATGGTATGGGTTCCATCAGATAGCCAACTACCAATCCAGTAAACTAAGAACTGGTTAATGTTGAGTTAGTAGAGATTATTAACAGTCCTAGCCTGGGAGATAGTGTCAGTGGCTTTGGCAAGGTCTCAGTAAGCAGTGTGGACTTTATGGCTCTTATCCATGACATCAGTAAGCCTTTCAAAGAACTCAGCCGGAGAGCAGGTATGATCTGCCTTTCACAAAACTGTATTGATGTGTATGCTGGGATATAGGGTTGCCAATACCATTGTTTATTAGTTCAGCTGTAATACAACCCATAGTCTTGAGACTAACAGGCTTGTATTTCCCAGGGTCAGTAGAGGGATCACCATTATGCAAGGGCACCATGAATGTCATTCTCCATGATTCAAGGATCTAACCAACCATACCAATCTATACTTAAACAAGGAAAGGATACTATGTTAGTCTCCTCATATAGACTTATTTCAGTATTCAGTGTAGACTATAAATATTTATTTCCATTTTCACTACAAGATTAAGAGATATAGTAGATAAGTTCATTAATAAAGATCAAACATGATTTATAGTCAGTAGATTAACATATAATATAAACATGGGAATAACTATCTTAGGTTTAGCAAAAGGAATGATCAAAGAATTGTCTCTTAATTACCTTAGATATCAAGAGAGCTTCTGATTCTGTAGATTGAAACTACTTATTAAAAACTTTAAAGTATTTGCATTTCCAGAACAGAACCTTTACAGAGACCTGTATAGCATTTCTAGAACAGTTTATTAGAATATTAAAAAAACTGTATAGAGACTCCAAAGCATATGTTAAAATTGGATTTTACATTTCACAAGAATTCACTTTAAACAAAGGGACACAGCAGTGCTGTCCCTTTCGCCTGTACTATTTGCATTAGTTATCTAACCCTTAACTAATAGTATAGGAAGCAATACAAAATGAAGCAGTCACAAATAACAGACATTGTCAATTTAAAATACAGCTTTTTGCAGATAATATTTTACTAACTATAGGAGAGTTAAAATATTCAATCAAAGAAAGAGATAATTGAAGTTCCAAGAAGTTTCACTGCTGAAATTTAATAATAATAAAACTGAAACTTTAGTGTTAAATCAATTACTTAGTGAGCTAAAAGATAAATATAAATATAACTGAGAAGGAAAGAGCTAAAATATTTAGGTATAAAAATCTATCAAGATGGGAGTAAGGTTATTAATAATAATTTTGAAAAAATAATTGAAGAAGTATTATATTTCTTATTAAAAATGGAAAGAATGTTTTCTTTTTTTACTTTTGAGGATAGGTTAGCATTTATTAAAATATTACTCAAGATTATATATATATATATATATATATATATATATATATATATATATATATATATATATATATTTAATACCTGATTACCTGACAAAAAATAAATAAAATGGAAAAAATGTTAACCTCATTTTGATAGTAGCCTAAAAGCTGAGAATAGCTTATAGAAATCATATAAGATTATGTGAGTATGGTGGTATTAGTAAATTTTACCTCTATTACACTCTGGATAGACTCAAGCTATATTAGTCAATGGAAAACAATTCAGGAGCAGACTACATTAAGTTCTTATAGGTTCATAGGTTCATAGATTAGTACTAGGCTAACTGACCATGTGGGCCATTTTATGCCTAGCCAGTTACCCCATGTGAGAATCAAACCCTGGACCTTGTGTTTATAAGGTAAACACCTTAACCTCTATGCCAGTTTCCCATCCTTATAAGCTTATTAAATATGACAAGTTAGAAATATATAACAATCCTTTCATCTGGTAAACAAAACTTACCTTAAAAGTAAATTGCTTTCAATCTTTACACTCTGCATATATAAAATCAGTTCTTAAAACAGTTAATAAATATGTTTTTAAAACTCCATTAATATGAAAATGGAAATTTTTGTGCATTGGATGATTCTGATGACCAGTTAACATTATGGATGATTCTGTTAACCAGTTAATATTATCCATCTGAAATTAAATTAATTTGTAGTTAATATGAATGAAGAGGAACAGAACACTATTCCCCCATTATATGAACATATGAATGCTATCATCAAAGGTACAGTGACCTACACAGGAAGCTTGTCCAAGTTTCATAAGTTAATTATAAATAATAATAATTTTGATGCAAAATTCTGGAACTTTTTAGATAGCAGTGGATTGTATGACTTAATAGATGGTAAGAATAAAACTTTGTTACTTAAATCAGTTAGTCACAACTTCTTCAAGTTTATACTGGAAAGTTTTTTATTGGAAGCATATACATAGAATGTTTTTCACTCCTTATAAAATCTAGAAACCAACACAACTGGAAAAGCAGGCAGGACAACAGTAGATTAAATGGTGCTTTATTCCATAAAATCGATAAGAATTAACACTTCACAAATAAAAAAAATGTGTTTTCGTCTGAGTACCTCCCAGACTTCATCCGATAAATTCTAAATGAAAGTATACACCCTGTATATACCATCATACATTCAATTAAGAATCAGTTACCTTTTTAAAGGTATACTTTCATTAAAAACATTGTTAAAAAATATTATAAAAATGTCCACAAAATAAATTGCTATATGAAAAAATATATACACATAATCTGTAATATTAAGAAATAATAAAAATATATATAGGTCCACAAAAGGTGGAGAGTGTACCATGAATAATGTGATAAAGCTTAGCAGACCTTAATTTTAATAATGGTACCAGAGAAATATTGTTATTAAGACCAGGGTACCTATTAGCCTTCAAAACAATCTGCCAATAGGTTTCCCTGTAGTCCAGTTTAGTTTCCCAGCCCCCCCCCACATCCCTGGGAACTTACTCAATAAAAAAAAAAAAACCTGAAACTAGCTCCTGCACATTCTAGTGTGTGTGTTTAAATAATGCATTTTTATGATTTTTCTTCTTTGCATCATTCATATGTTCATAGACTCTATGTTTTAACTGTCTCTCAATTTTACCAACGTAGAATCCGTCACCGGCCTTACAAGTTACCAAATATACTAAACCAGAGGAGTTGCAATTGGAATAAACTTTTCCTGTCACCTGCTTTTGTTTAGCTGCAATAAATATATCCTTACCTTGAGAAATGTACATACACTGATGACAAGCACCACACCTGTAGATACCACTTTTTCTTAGAGAATAGACAGTTGTATTATTAGCCTGTTCCAAAAAAATGTTTATATTCCAACCCTTTCAGAAAACTACCTTCAGTGGTTTACCTTTTAGGTTTTCCAAATCTGTAAGTTCAGAAAAGTTAATCCCTCTCCAAAACATTTTTAATACAATAAGCATCTGCACTAAAATTAGTCACAAAGGCCCTGCTGTATCCCTGTTGCTCTAGTTCTTGCTCTTGCCTGTTACACAGTCTAAAGGCCCCTTTGCCCAATATTGGGAAATATTTTTCAGCTCTTCCTGAAATGACTTTGTTCTTAACTTCCAAAATCAAATCCCTTGGGTAACCTCTGTCCAAAAACATGTTTTCCAAGATAGTACATTCATTATAAAAATCCACATCAAGTGATGTCATGCGGCTCGCCCGAACATATTGTCCCTTGATGATACCCCTCTTGAAAAAGTGGATGAACAATGGAAAAAATGATGTAAGAATTAGAAAAGGTCTCTTTCCTGTGATGTGAATGGTAGACTTGAAGCCCCCACATATATTGTACATGGAAATATCCAAATAGTTCATACAATCTGATGTTATATGGTGGGTAAATTTCAAAAAGGATGTAGTCTGTGAAAGGTATTGCATAAACTCATCCAACCTTTCTAAACTATCACCCCAAAACAAACAAATATCATCCAGGTATCTATTACACCTCTTCCAACAGTTTGAAAATGGACAGGGTGTGATATATTTATGTATAGCATAAGTGGGGGCACAACTCACCATAGCCACACCACACTCCTGTCTAAAAAACTCCCCTTCAAAAAATAGAAAGTTATTTTTAAGTATCGATTCAGCTAATTCCAAACAGAGGAAAATGTCATCTTCAGGTACCCCCACCTGCATTCTGAGTGCTTCTTCTAACCACAATAACCCAGTGTCGTGTGGAATGACAGAAAACAGTTCTACTACCTCAGTGGTAATAAATACCAAATTAACAATACAGTAATCAGACCTGACATTACAAAGAAAGTCCCAAGAGTCCTTTAAAATATGTGTTTCACCTTTCCACAAACTTTTCAGTTTCCAAACCAGATACTTGGCCAAAGGAGCTACTTTGGACACTTCAGATGCCACAATGGATCTCAAAGGCAGGTTTTCCACACTTTTGTGGGTCTTGGGTATTCCAAAAATGGAAGAAACCCTAGGTCTGTTATTTTCCAAGTAGGAATAAGTTTCAAAATTTATAACCCCTTGATCAAATAAATCCTTAAGTGCAAAATCTATCTTTTTATAAGAAATGTGAATCCCGTTAATAGACACTTTGCTTATAAGTAGTTTGATCCTGGAAGATGTTTAACATTTTACCTTCACAGAGAATCCTATCCATGAGTACAATGCCCCCTCCCTTATCTGGTTCCATAACCCGGCTATTTAGGTTGGCACGTAACTCCTGTAACAGTTTATTCTCATTAACTGTCAAGTTATACTTGATGTTGTTCACTGAATAGGATTTTCTAATTTCCTTTTCCAAGACCATTTCAAAACATTTTTAGCTGGGGATGCAGTGGAGGGTTAAAAGTACTAGATTTTTTGAGGGGGCTGAATGATAGTTCAGATTCAATTCTTTTCCAAATACATTTTCCAAATTAAGTTTTCTTACAAACATTTTAACATCTAAAGCAACCTGAGTAAGATTACTTTTATGCATTGGAATGAATTTGAAACCTTTCATAAACAGACTAAAAAAGTCCATAATTATGACTAAACTACTGTAATTGAATGTGTGAAAACCAGCTACACTAAAAAAATTTTGTTCTCATTTAACAAGTGAATCAGTCAACAGGTAAGAATCTATCTGATGTAATCCCTGTAACCCCCTTCCCTTCTGGTAACCTGGATCCCTGTAAAAATGGTTATTCTGTTTCTTGTTTTTTTAACCTCTCAGATCTACATGGTGATGTATAATTCCTAGCAGTATCATTGTGTTCCTGTACATGAGAGCCATGCCCATCTTGTTGAATATTGTAACCTTCCTGGTTACAACATTTAGAATTGTGAACCTTTGCTATTGTATTACCATTTCTCCAATTGTATGATGTGTTAAAATACATTTTTTGGGGGGGTACTGTTTCCCTTCTTGGTATTCCCTAAGGTCTCTTTCCATTTTTTTATACTTCTTTTTCAAAATTTCATCACATTGCTCATCAACACGATGTCTCAAATCGTAATATTTATGTTTCTCACTCTCCACCGCAAACATAAGGTCATTAGTCAAAACATTATATATAATCTATAAAAAGCTATAAAATCTCTAAGTTTAGTGAAATGACCTTCTGTTTGTTGGAGATGTAGTAAATATGTAAAAAACTGATTGGACACATGTTTATGGATTGTGAAAAATTAAATGTATATTTTAAAGTATTGCGAAGTATGTTTTTAAGGAGTTATGACCTGATAATTGTTCTTTAACTAGATCAGTAATACTAATGAATGTTCTACTTCTTGTATCTGTAAAAGACCAAAAAACAAAAAATGTTTTGGGTTCTCTTAGCAGTTGCTAGAAAAGTTAATGCAAAAAATTGGAAATGAAACTCAGTTCTTATGTTCAAAGATGTTTTTAATTTAACAGCAATACTATATAAAACTGAAAAAAGAAGTAATCAGGATAAGAGCTATAAATCATACTAAGACTTTTAATGGTTGGGATAACCTTGAATGTTACTATTGGAATACCAAAACTATTAATGTGTTAATTGTACAATATTACCTTGATGATTCACTGTAGTCCTGTCATTGTATAACAATATGTGATGTTGAATTTCTTCCTTTTTGTGTATATATTATAAATATGTTAAATTAATACATTTCTATAAAAAATAATTGTCCTTGTAAACAAAGGAAAATAACTAAATAATAAATAAATAAGGAGAGCTAAAAAAAATATTAGTTATGATATGGGCAGGCATATATGTTAAGCTGTTAGCAAGATATTATGCTGAAATGTTGAATGGGAGTAACAATTCTATGACTGGAAGAGTGGAAGTTGAAATGCACACCATTTGTTATGCCAAAATACATTAAGCCTGTCAGTAATAGTAGCTGATTTGTTGTACACAGGATTCTTTAATAGATACAGTTGGTCTTCTGACTCTGTGGGAGTCACTTGTCAGTTTAGACAATGGTAAAGTGGAGAAGTTAAAGGAGATGTTAGGTAGTTTCATACAAACTGCTAAGAATGGTAATGAAGCGAATCTGGAAGCAACAGGAAAGGTCAAATGGAAAAACTGGTGCTGTTATGAAGAATAACGATAGATAAAAATGAAAAGGAAACTCTCAATGCTACCAATGGAAGAATATATTGGGTTTAAAAGAGATGCCAAATAGGACTGGAAGAGGAAAAAGGAAGAGATCATTTAGTTGAAGCTATGAAAACAAGGGATGAGTGAAGAGAGAAAGGAGGAGGAGAATCTCTTTCTGCAACCAAGGAGTAAGAAGAGAGGGTGAGGTTGATAGAAAATTACAGCATTATAGAAGTGGGATGGACTAGAGGTCCCATAGTTATGAGAGATGAAGAGAACCGAGGATGAGCTTGCTATATAATGAGATTATGGAGGACTAGAGGGCCTTCCTAGATATTAAAAAGGCTATTAGGTAAAAGTGAGGGCAAGGAGACAGAAGTAAGGAGGGGAAGAGTTTCCCCGCTACATTCAAGTAGGGTAAAAGAAATAGAAACTCCTTGCCACCAAGGGGTAAATAGGAAGGTAGCTAAAGAGGCTGCTATAGCTTAGATCAAGTTAAGTATATGGGTTGTATTTGGATAATATGTGCTAGAAATAGATAAGGGTGTTTAGACTGCAACCATATTCAATTAAGGGAGAACAGATAAGAGACAGATATCCCTTGCTGCTACCAAGGGCAAATGATTGTAGGGAACAGTGTAGTACAGGAGGAAAGGGATTGGGGATTGTGATCCCTTCCAAATTGTAATGGTGCAAAGTATAAAATATGACAGTGTCTATGCTGAGGCCATCCGGACAAGAATAGTAGAGGGACCAGTCACCATGGAAAAAAATGAAGTAGTAAGAGTGTTCCCTTTCTGTCTCCAAGAGAAGGGGATTGCTGTTACGGGAATCAATGTGTGAAGAAGATAAATGGAAGGAATGGCAGACTATAGAGAGAGGATAAGGAAGGTAAGAACTTCCCTCGTTACCACTAAGAGGAGAAAAGTTGGGGGGGGCAGGGTTCCTTGTTGCACCATCAGTGATGCATGCTGGGTGGGAGGTGAATGAGAAAGAAATTACCTGTATATCGATGGATGAATGGATGCTAGTAGCCTGGGCAATGTATCTAATTAGCTGTTGTAGTCCAAATATGTTTAGGACCATTTTCTCAGTCCTTACTACAGATTAGTTAAGACTAATGATATTAAAAGTATCACTTAATGTGGTTTTATTGAGTCCACGTGGATGAAGAGCAGCAATATCAAAGGACCATTTCATTAAAAAATACATTGTGTTTGCAGAAATCAGTCTAATCCTAACTTTATGTATAAGCCTCAGTCCAGACTCCACCTCTAACTCTGAAGTTACTGATCTTTGAAAGACATTCATTCAGGTGCTCTTTCATTCATTGTGACATTTATTCAAGCCAAATGCCAAATGGTCTTGAGGCAATCATTTTCTATAACACTGTCCTCTGTCAGTTTTCCTACATCCTAAAGGTATGTTAGAACTGCTTGTTGATTTCACTGCATTATTAATACCAAGAACAAAGTTCCAACCTAGTTTTATCTTTGAGTCTGGCAGTCCTAGTACAGGATTAGAAATCAAGCTTTTATGTTCAGGAAATGCTCCTTTTCTTTTATCTAAATGACAAGCAGACCACAAATTAAGGATCAGATAAGGTCTTCTTCACAGAGAGATGGTTTTCTTCCCCTGCATGTATAAATGGTCACATTTAACATCACATGGGAAGTGTAATTTGACTGGCCACATTATATTCAGCACATTGTACTAATTTTGTCTACCAATGATGGGAACAGAAAGCAGGAGTACTATTTATTTCAGTAAATTCTACTTACAAAACACTGAAATAGGATTCTTACCAAAGTTCATTGTGAAAGAAGTGATCCATTCTTACTTCTGATAAAACCTAGAAGCACCTTTTTTCTCGGGAAGCAAATATTAGTTTACACACTCACACACACTATATATATATATATATATATATAGAGAGAGAGAGAGAGAGAGATGGTTTACTATCACAATGTGGTGAAGTGTTCTGTAAAAAAGTGCAATCACAATATAAGAGCTCTGAAATTCAAAGATGTCAAAAACCACATCAATGAATCCCAGACTTAACCCCCTGACCTTTATTAACACTTGTTTCTGCATTAGCAGTGGTGCAGAGTTTTGCAATTTGGTATAACTTTGGGATTACTTGTGTTCAAGTCTTGTTTCTGATGCTCTCATCTCATGATTCAGTTTTTCGACGGAGCACTTCACAGCATTCTGATAGTAAACCTACATATAAATAAATGTGTGTGTGTGTGTGTGTGTGTGTGTGTGTGTGTGTGTGTGTGTGTATATATATATATATATATATATATATATATATATATATATATATATAAAACTACACACATTTTGTTTGCTTGCTAACCAAAATAATTATTTTCAGCCACAGTCCAAGGGTAAATACAAAATGTATGAATAATTTTACCGCTCAGTACACATTTTGGGAGGAAATCTATAAAGATAGAATACAATCTTGATATAACAGGCAGTAAGCAGAAGTCAGGACTGAATCCCAGAGGCTGGGAAGTCTGAAGCCATATCTGAGCCTGACATATTTACACAACTTTATGCAGCAAAACTAATAGCTCTCAACTTTTACCAACATAATTTGGTACAAAGTATAAAATAACAAAGGAAAAGGCCCCAAATCAAGGGCACATTTTAAATGTTGGAACTATTATCTTAGAAATTCCCAAAATGATTTCCAATTTTAGGAGGAATGGAACAAAAAGTTGAGAAACATCGGGGATGGAGGGTCCCTCTAAAATAGGGACAGTTGAGAGGTTCTGACAACTTTTTTTTTTTTTAACATACTGATGTAAATTTACTGTAGTGCTGGCCAGACCTGCTGAAAATGTTATATACTTTTTATTCTTTACATTGTTAGTAGAAGCTGTAAAATGTCAGGCATAGTGTCACCTAGAGATTTGTTTTTAACTGATAGAATGTTACATTCCAACAGACGCAGATGGTCCATTTGACTTTAAAAATAATATTTTATTTAACTTCATGTCATGCATTACATGTATTTTTTTCTGTCAGCTAGGTGCATATAAATTAGCTTACTATGACACATACTCTCAAAGAGCTTATCAAATACATGGCCATGAAAAAGGCAAAGGCTGTGACCCTGAAACACTCTGAACTAGACCATCAACTTCACATAAGTAAAAACATGAGCTGCATACTAGATAATGACTGGGAACAATACCTTAGTGTTCACATTTGAGACTAGCAAATCCATTTTTATTTCCTTTCTGCTGAAATGCAAATCATCCAATGCTTTTGTGTTTTGTTTTGTTTTTTATTTAAGTTAAAACCCGCAGACTAAACAGGTAAAAAGAGAGGAAATGTGCTTAGAGCTCTGAAAACTGATGCACAATATGTTGCCATCTCAAGCATCACTACTGAAAAAAAAAACAAGATAAACTGAGAAACAGAATCCACACAAGCTGTTCTGAAAGGGTAGTTCCATGCACATCCATCTAAGTTTATCGACATTTTGGCAGCAGTGAACTTATATAGCATGCCAATAATTACTAGCCTTACAGGTGGTTTACTTTAAAAATAATCCTAGCTGCCTTTTTATACCTCACAGTAGTATGTGGAAATGCTTTGATGTCCCACTGCTTCTTTGATATGCATTTCCACCATATTTGTCGAATTGACTTCTAATAATGACCTCATATCCCTACAATGCTGTCCCAACCCCTAACCCAGCTGTATATTTTGTATGTGCAGGGAATGGAAAGTGAGTCACTAAACAGGCATGTTGATTGAATAGGAAGGCAGTCACTAGACAGGCATACTGACCCCAGTCTTTTTACTGCTTTTATCTTGTCCTTAGGTGTCTTTTCACTGCCCCACTGGACTACACTGTGCTGTGCACAAATGTGCCAAAATACCAGACCTCTGAATGTCTGTTTCCAAATGTTGGAAGGTGCATATGTGTAGCAATGAGAAATAATTTAAACTTCATTGGTCAGTCTAGTAGCAATGGGCACTTTCTCTTTTCTGAAAAACAGAAACACGTCTGTGTAAGCCAGCTTCTTCTTCTGTTCATTTTCCCCTGATATGCCTTGCTCACAACCAACCATTTCTCCTGTGTAATGATATTGTGACATTTATGGGCTCACATCTCCACTTCTCTGGTTCATTTCTATGCAAAGTATCTTTTTCACCCTGTATTTTAATCATTCTTTATCTTGAGAAAGGAGTATGAGATTGTTATTCCTATATTTCCAGGCTGCACCTTATCATCCTGCATTTTTATATAACATGTTTGGGTTGGCCATTTCTCCCTACAAGATGGGTCTGGAAGAAAGTGAAACCATAGACTACATTAGGTAGATCGATGATGACCTGATGGAAACTGTTCTTGGTGGTAATGTGCACAAAAGTCTGGGAACACATCATTTTTTGTAGCTTTTATTTCCTTTCTTTTGACATCACAACTTGTTCTGCACAACCCTTGTGTAGTGAGGGACCCATTTTGTATTTATCACCATCCCTCTCAACCTTCTTTCACCAGAATGAGTGATATAGAGTCTGAGATTCAGAAAGGCTCACCATCGGGGAAAGCCTTAAAAGGGCTGTTCTTAGACTTGCTTACATCTGAGATTTCCCACTAGCAGAGCTTCAAAGCAGAGGGCAGTCTCTATGGCAGAGATGTATGCTAATGCAGCAATCTGGGGAAGTGGCTAATGCTAATCAGCCATGTGCACTCCCTAAAAATACCAGCACCTCTCAGTTTATGCTGTTGCTCAATTCAGATAATAACTCAACTATCCAAAATTTCTTTATTAGAGGAAAAAGTGAACACCATCAAAAGATGGTGGTCACCCATTCACTCCTGTGGAAGTAGTCATAGTGTAGGTAAGTTCAGTGACAGTATGGAAGTGAGAGTGTGTGCATTTGGTGTCTGTCTGCTGTGTGGAGATATGCGTGAATGGGCATACCTTCCTTGAAGGTTGTGCATCAGAGCTGGCAACTCGGCACGTAAAAATCTACTGCCAGTCATTAGCGGACTGGAGTTCCGCTGTGGCGACCCCTAACCGGGAACTTTACAGACACTCCTGGGAAAGGCTGACACAGATTCTCCAACTGTGCCCCTTTACCCATACTATATGGTAGGAATTACTACCACTACCCAGTTAATAATATCAGCTACTAAAAGGCCCTTAAAAGGGTGTCCAATTATTACTGTGCAATATTAATATCCAAATGGTAGTATGACTAACAGTCAAGGCTTACTTTAGAGTGGCCTATTACAATAACTTCTATAAATATGCAATGTACTCTAGAGCTTATTTCTACACAAAGCAGCCACAGGTAGAAGTTTTTAAAAATATTTAATAATAAATAATTAAAACACAAGACAAAACTACTACACCACAGAGATATCTAAAAGTTCAGAGATCACACAGAAACTTAAAATAATACAGTAGGACAGGTCTGATTTCAAAGAAAAATACCTAATTAATCTTTACTAGCTTTAACTATTCCTACAAGAAATCACAGTGCTAAAACTTACATGTGAGCATAAGGCAGAGTGCTGGTAAGTTGGATGTCCAAAGTCAAAATGCTTTTAGTCTCTTGTGAGAAATAGTATTTAAACATTACAAACATGTTTGCTGGGTCCGTCCCCAAATTACATCATTTTTGACACTTAGGTTTTCCCAGGAAAACAAACTGCATCATTTTAAAACCTGGTCTGAGTTCTCAGGCCATAAAATGCATTATTTAGCAATCTAACACCTGCACAGAAACTTAACAACAATAAGAAGACAATTTCACATGTATATTCTAACAGAAACTAGAGCAATAAAGCGCATTCCACATCTAAATTCTGGTCATAAACTTTAGCTTTAAAACAATGGGCATGAAACCTTCATCTAGCCACATTGGAGCTGAATTGTAAAACATTAAAGAGATTCATAAGATCTTTTCAACTTAAAAAGACACATTTGGAAATACTTGGCTTGGTTTTCCTTACAGCAGATGGCAATGTTGCAACAATCTTGAAGTTCACATTTTGCAGTATTTTCTTACATTTAAAAACACAAGCCTGTATTTTACATTTATTTATACAGTTGATAGAATTATGTATCAAATTCTGTTTGACTAGGCTGGCAGCCTTCACCCATCTCTCCCCAATCATCACAGGCTGATTATGAGGTCTTTATCATTGTGGCTGAAGCAGTTTCTGAATTCCATTTTCTCACCATAATTATAATCAGTGTACCTCCATTAGGGGATTACCATGAGCAGTGATCCTTTTTCTGAATTCCAGGACAAGTATGTCAAGTGGCCACAATACATGATAATTAGCAAAACTGGAGGCTAGAAATGTAAAGCACAGTTAACTCAAGGGCACTGCAGCTTACATTGTATGTTTACTGTAGAGTGTCATAAATTATTATGAATTAACGCTTTAAGATATCATTGACCAATGTGTAAAATCACCTTCTTCCCACAGTGCAGAGGGCTTCTGAGTGCTGACATGAATGCTGTAGCAGTTTGTGACAACTGAACTGTATGATTCCCGCAGTGACTATATTTCCTTATCAAACCTGCTACACGCAAATTATAGATTCATAGACATTTCAAGGCTACTGAGTCTTATGACCATTCACATATTGCCAGTACCTTCTGTCAGGTAATACTTCCTTTCTCCCGGAGGGCCATACTAGTCAATTATGTTGTAACTTTGTGGATACCCATCCAGTCATCTGGTTTATGTTTACAGGAAAATAGTAAGTCATGCTGTCTAATATATAGGGGAACCTTATACCAGAAATTTGGGAGGAGCTGGAGAATAAACATATCCCTCCACCATATTTTATTTATCTGTTGGTAAAGCTTTATTTCCCTGATTCCAGTATTGGTAAAGAGATTGGACTTGAGGAGATACAGGAGGTCCAGGACAATCAGGTCTCTAATGGTTCACAAGTGAGACAGTTATCTCTGCTAAAAAGTCTATAGGACACTGAATAAAGATTAGAGCTTTCAGCCTCTCCTGGTAGCTGAGGGATTTTAGGCCTCTGATCTTACTTGTTAGGAATCTTTGGACTCTTTCTAACTGTTTGATTTGTTTAGTGACATACATCCCAAAGGAGGCCTTGTCCTCAATAGTTGGCCTGGTCAATGCTGAGCATAAGGGATTAACTATTTAGACCTTGATTATATTCCCTTGGTAATTAGCTAGGGTTACTAAAAGGATTTCTTGACAACCTTTGTCACATGATGGTCAAACGTGAGGGAGCTATTAACGCAAGTACCTGGGTATCTGACTACGTTTACATTTTGTAGTTGTGTGTTATCTATGCAGTGTGATGAAGGGAGGGAGAGTCTACAAAAATTAATGATACTACACATTTTAGCATTTGAGTCTATTTTTAGCACACCAAGAGTTTACTAAGAAGAGTTCTTTCTGGATACTTTGGCGTCAAAGGGTGACTTAACAATCATGTTTTTCAATTGTCAGCAAACTTTATTAGCCAGTGGTCTTGTCTCTCTGCTAGGAGATCTGAGAGGTAAGTACCAAAAAGCAGATGTCCTAACAGCAAGCCCTGAGTGAAACAACTTGTGACCTTCATACTTTTTGTAGAAGCACATGCAACTTCCACTGTTTAAGTTCTGTCTTTCAGCCAGTTTGCTATCCATTTACAACATTTGGGTACAATCCAGCACTGGGAAGCCTAGGCAGCTGCCTAGGGCTACATACTGGCAGGGGGCCCCCCGGACACAACATTAAAAAAAAAAAACTGTTTTCTTACTTTGCTCAGCAACCACATGCTATGTGCTGTTGCTTTAAGAATTAAAAAAAAGTGTTTTCTGCTTTGCCCATGTCCTGCTTGTCCTGCTGCTTCATGTGTGTGTGTGTGTGTGTGTGTGTGTGTGTGTGTGTGTGTGTGTGTATGTGTGTGTGTGTGTGTAATGCCCCACTTAGTTATGGAACTTGCTCAAAGTCAAACCCTGTACCTTAATGCAACTGCTAGACCCAACTTTGTAGGTAAAAACTCAAGATCTGGTATACAAAATTCATGTTGATGCAAAACATGTTCTGTTATCTTTTTAAGTGATTTATTGTAGTATGACAGAGAAGACAAAGGGAGGTCAAAAATGAGCAGTAGGTCTCCTGCAAGCAAGTAAGCATCTCTCCCCAAAAACATAAATAAAAACAGTACATTTTATGCAGTAATATATCTGATTTTTTTTTTACTTAGGTTCATAGGTAGGTACTAGGCTATTGGCCCTAGGGCCTATACAAGCCTAGCCAAAAAGGTACCCTGGCTTTCGCCACCCAAGAAAATTATTTTCCTGTGCCCCTGTCAAGCAGAACCACAGAAGTGATCCCCGGGGTGAATTTCCTATTACCCATCAAATCATCAAGATTTTTCTTGAAGAGTGTTAATGAGGAGCTCTGTTTGACAAAGATAGGTAGTCTGTTCCAGAGTATGGGAAGTCTCTGGGACAGGAATCTATCCCTCCAGCATGTTCTGTTTATTGTGGTGACAAGGTTTAGATCCCTAGAGCGTGTAGCTTGGTGGGATTGGGATTTCTTTAAGCGGAGCATGTCCAACAGCTCTGGGTTTGACATAGCTTTGTATGTTAGGCAGAGATCGCCTCTGAGTAAGTGATATGTGATGGAGTAAAGCTGGAGTTTTTTGAGACGGTCTGCGTAAGGCATCTGTTTGAGGCCAGTAATCCTCTTTGTGAGGTATTTTTGCGGCCTTTCCAGTTGTTGTAGATGTCTTGTGAGGTACATTCCAAAAGGGGCGTTGTACTCTATAATGGGTCTAATGAATGATGAGTAGAGGGAAACAATGACCTCTTTTTTTCTGGATGAGAAACCTTTTGTGATGAGGTGTGCCACGTAGAAGGATTTCTTGACCACTGTGGCAATGTGATTATCAGAGGAAAGACTACTGTCCACCTGTGTCCCAAGGTCTCTTATCACACCTTCGGTGTTAAGTAGACTACCACCTATGTGGTAGTTCATGGGTACAGAGTTTTTACCAAAGGGGATGACAATGCACTTTTTGACATTGAGCTTGAGACCATGTCTTTGACACCAGGCATCTGTCTCAGTAAGGCCCTTTTGTAGGATGTCCACATCGTTAGGAGTTTCAAGTATGGTTCCTAGTTTGCAGTCATCTGTGAATTTAGTTAGCCAAAGACCTTCTGTGTTAGCCTGTACTTCAGAGAAGTAGATACCAAACAGGAGAGGACCCAGGACTGAACCCTGTGGTACTCCACTTGTCACTGGTCTGAAGTCTGATTTACTCTGCTACTTTCATGGTGTGGGTTCTGTCAGTAAGCCAGTTGGCAACCCATCTTGTGACATAGGGATTTATACCTAGTTTAGTGAGTTTATCTATAATTCTAGAGTGGGGGATGGTGTTGAATGCCTTGGCGAGATCTAGATAGGCTGTGTGAACCACCTTACCCTCATCTATGGCTTTGGTGACTACTTCAAAGAAGTCGATCAGGTTTAGGAGACATGATCTGCCTTTTACAAACCCAAACTGTGTGGGGTCCAGAGTTTGGAGATCTCCAATGTCTTTGTTTATGAGTTCCACAATGATACGTTCCATGGCCTTGCAGACGAGGCTCATCAGGCTAATGGGGCGATAGTTCCCGAGGTCTGTTGTGGCCCCCCCTTTGTGGAGTGGGATAACTGTCACAGTGCACCATTCAATGGGCACAAAGCCTGAGGTGAGGCTATGATTGAACATGGTACTTAGGTGGGGTGCCAGTTCATTCTGTAGTTCATGTAGAAGGCAGCCTGGGATGTTGTCAGGTCCCATGTATGCTGTGTTCTTTGCTTTGGAGAGTGAAGTTTTTACCTGTGTAGCCATGATTACAGGAACTTTGCATTCTTCCGGTATAAAGATGGCCCCTTTAGGGGGTGAGAGGGGGGTAAAGTTAGCACTGAACCTATCTGCCAGGATGTTGGCAATATCAGTTGGTTCTGTATATTTAGTGTCATTGTGCTGTAACTCAGAGCAGATCTGAGTGTTGCCATTGAGATTTTTGACATAGCTATAGAATGCTTTGTGGTTGTCTTTAGAATCAGTGGCAATTTTGTTTTCATAACTAGCTTTGGAGGATTCTATGAGGGATCTCAGCTTCTTACTGAGGCTGACCAGGGAGTTCCTCCAATAGTGGGATTTTACTCTTTTTTGCAACAGTTTCTTTCTTCTGTTGTAGAGTTTGTTTATGGCAGAAGACCACCAGATTGGCTTCCTTTTTTTGGAGGATAGCATCTTGGTTCTGTTAGGGATAGCATGATCCATGCACTTGTGTAAGTGCTTATAAAGTGCATTTCTGTAGGATTCAGCAGTCGTACCTCTATTATCGATCTGCATGGGTGTCGTGAAGTTTGCCACTTCTATCTTAAGAAGCGTGAAGTTGTCTTTGGAGAAATTTTTTACGGTTGTTTTCCTAATGGGGGGTGGGAGCGGGATTTGGATGTCTAGGGTGATTAACTTATGGTCAGATCTGACCAACGAGGAGCTGACCTCTGGTGTGGAGCACTGGTCACCCATGTTGGTGATGACCAGGGTCTAGGATATTGCTGCCCCTGGTGGGGGTGTGGATAAGTTGATCCAAAGAGTTGGAATTGATGATTTCCAGAAAACGTTGAGCAAAAGAGTTGGTACATGAGTAGTTTTCCCGGTTAATGGTAGGGTAGTTGAAATCACCCATTATTAGAGTGTTGGGTTGTACCTTAATATTTTCCAGTGTATCAAGAAAAGAGGAGTGGGAATCCTGGGGCATGGTGGGGGGTCTGTAGCAAGCTACAATCTGGATTGTGATTTTGCCCGGAGTTAGTTGAACTTGGATAATCTCAGATGCATTATGCTGAGCAACTAGCTTGGAGGTGTGGATATCCTTAATGAATATGGACACACCTCCACCTTTAGTGTTTCGGTTCGGGTTTGGTGGCCGAAAGGTGTGGTATGAATTATAGCCTGGTAATGCAGGGGTGCTCTCGGGAGCTTTGAACCAGGACTCTGTCACTGCACAGATGTCAATGTTCTCCATTTTAAGGAGTGCCCTGAGTGAGTGCATTTTGAGGTTTAGACTTCTAGCATTGAGTAGCATTACCCTCAGATTTTGCTTGCTTGTACCTGTTACGGTGGTGAATTTGTCATTTGAACCTTGCCTAAAAAAGGCACTATAGGGGTGGCAAGAGCCTTTGCCAGTATCTGGAATCCCAAGGGCGACTGGTGCAGGCCATCTCTGGCAAAGCAGCGTGGTCTGTCGATCATGTCATCCCAGCCAGACAGATACTGGATTCCCTTAGAACGACACCAGAAGCTTAGCCAATTGTTAAAGTCAATCATTTTGTCCTTGTACTGTTATGCCATTCTGGGTGATGGCAGGATGCTCCTCAGGGCTAGGGTCATACCGGCCTGGGCTGCAAGATCGGAGAGCTCCTCCATGTCTCTTTTCATGTAGTCCAGGGAGGTACGTCTCAGGTCATTCACACCAACATTGACAATGACAGAGTCATATTTGTACTTGTTGTGGAGTGACCTCAGTGCGTGCGTTATGTGGCGGAATCTGGCACCTGACAGGCAGCTGATAGTAACTTTTTCCTTGTTTAACCTGGTGAGTCGAACATCAGTGTGTCTGACTATAGAGTCACCTATGACTAGAGTGTTGGGTACGTTATGCTGTAGTTGAGTGGCACACTGAGTATGTGGGCTATGTGTCATTTGGGTTGTGTTGGGGGGGGGGTGGAGGTTGCTTGCATTTTTGCTTTGGAGGTCTCTGTTGTTTGGGCAGATTTGTACTGAGAGCCTCCGCGAATGTAGGTGTGTGTTTTGTGCTTCTGTGGACTTGTGGATTTTTGGAAACCTACTGCTACAGCATTTCTATTGTCTGCATTATTTTGCTGTATTCATTGCACAAAATAATGAATTAATTCATTAATAGGTCTGGATTGCATAATATAGTCTAAACATGTTGCATTTTAGTGACTTATTTTTGCAGTACCTTCTTTACAGCCTCCAATGAAAGGGTTTTAAATTTGTCAGGTCATGTAGTCTGCATTATTCAGAGTGATCAGAACTGTCTGAACTTCAGCATCCCTTGTGCAGTCATTGTTGCATATTATTGTGGTACATTCTTCCCTACAAGATTGGACTGTAAAGGACTTCTGCATTTACTTTAGACTGTATGTCTGGCAGTTAGTGCAGAGGACTAAAGCTCTGACTTGCTAATGAACTGCTTCCTGTGGCAAAAATGCAGAGTTTGATTCTTTCCACCTTCATTTAACCAGACAGTGCTTTGGAGGAACTGGGAATGTGTGCTATGCTCCTTAATGATCTCCAAGACCAAGTACCTAGTAACTATGAACCTGCTGTCATTGTTTGCTAGACATTTCCTATTTCACAGCTGATCTAGTTAGGAAATGTTACGGCAGTATCATCGGCACATCTTTTTCAATGCAACATAGGCAATCTGTTCTTCAAGGGCAGCAGACATTTTTAGATGAAGCACTTAAATGCAAAGTTGTTAGTAACCTCTGCATTAGTAATAGTACCCTATAATATGGATTTTTTTAAATGGCTTTTACTTCTGTAGATATTGTGCATATTACTATATCATATATTATCAGGTGGTTAATATTTCTTACACTCTCATGAATACTCTTCTATTTAAACTGTGCTACATGTGACTGGATCTTATGGTATGATGCTAGTGATCTTTATACAGTTTCATATAGTTCATCCAAACCTGCCAATAAAATATATGTAATTTATTTCTTCATAACAATAAGCGATGTACACAGACAACAAAGTGGCTGTAACTGGTGGTGGTGGTGGTGGTGGTGGTAGGGCTCCTTTGATCATGAAAGTACCTTATGCTTTCATCTGGTCATTTACTTATCTGAAGCACAAGGTGAGTTCTCTGGTGGGCAATGACTGGAGCTTTCAGTCGGGCAGGTGGCAGAAAAGTTCTGAGGTAGGTATGTGCTGACGTCTGCTTTATACCTGACTTCTCTTTATGACCAATGTACACTGAGTGATGTGTGCCATCGCATGTACCTTGCAGTAGCATTTAGACTTTGGTATAATGGCCGGACAAATGAGTCAGCCAGAGGGGGACTCCCTCATGTTATCAATACTGCAGCATATAAATAGAAGGACATATTCTCTTTACTTGAACCCACATTCATTGAAAATGCATCTGGTCAGTAGTGGATTACGCGTATCTTTGGCCCCAGACTGTTTTCAGGCCATCTCTGCCAAGGCTTGTTCCTAGGTCATTGCATTCATCTGGATAAAAACCTCAGTACAAACTGTAGGCCTTTCTTCATTTATTGTCAACTCACTTGTGAGTGGAAATTATTACAAGTGTTCTCTGACTTCCTAGACAGTTCAGCATTGACTAATCCTGAGTGATTTAAAAATTCAGGTCAGTAAGGAGTCAATTGCTCTTACAAGGGAGTTGTTTTGCATCATGCAGGATTTTTTTCAGGTCATTACCGCACCATCTAAGAAGTTGGGCTTGCCCAGATTGTCAAGTGCAAGTGAGCCATCTTTTGTAAACACAGGAAAAAAAGTCCATCCGTTTTTAAATCAACTTTCAACATCCAACCACTACCAAAAGCAGGACCATGAAGCGGAAACAAGAGTGGACGTAAAAAAAGAAAACAAGGATTCTGACTTATACTCCAGAAAAGCTCCTGACTGAACAGGAAGTGGAACAGTGCAATTATGGAAAAAGGAAGAAACAACCAGTAGAAGAAGACAATAAAAAGTGTAGTGAGCAAAAGAAAATGAAAGTTAGGACTACTGCAAAACAGCAGCTGAAGAAAAAAACCTGCAGGAAGTCTTTGTTTCAAAAGAAGAAGAAACTGACAGCTGAGTCAGACTCTGATAAAGAGGACACATTCTGTCTGGTGTGTGCTGAACCTCATTTCAACAGCAAATCTGGAGAAACATGGATTCAGTGCCTTGAATGCAGGATGTGGTCTCATGAGGGGTTCACTGATGGAAGTCTTGCTTTTGTTTGCCAGGACTGTGACTTATCTGATGACATGTAAAACAATGATGCTTTAAACATTTTGTTATGAGACTTAAAGTAAAATAAAGTAATATGGCTTCTTACATGAAGAGTTTTAAGCAATTTTAGACAGTCTCAACATGTCCTGTTGTTATGTATCAACTTGCCCTGTATCGGGGTAAGTTGATACATAATTAGGGTCATTGTTTTCAGTGCTAAAACTACATCATATATAACATAATGATCCAAAACATGCGATGAAAAGATGCAGGATACCTTGAGGCACTGATATAAGTATCCATGAACGCTCTAGCTGAATCAATTGCTGGACAGTATTAGAAAATGTGAAATTCATATCAACTAGGCCCAGCCTCCCCCAGTAATTACTTTAGACCCTACACTAACTTATACAAGCTAATGAAAAGGTCATGAGCAAAACTCTTGATCAACTAATACTGTGTTAATTTTGTTAATTTTCACATTCCCTTTTTTTCCTTATCCTGTCAGTCAACAGCAAGAAATGTCCAAATGCCCAAAGCTGAATATAGTCTTCTTTTAATTTAGTTCCATTCAAGCAGAACAGGTATAAAGTATGGACTGTGACCTCTTGGACCAGTTGAACTGACTACTAGTAAACAGCAGAGGAATTTTGCTGCTCATTGATCAATTGTTCATGATAGACAAACTTGACCAATACCTAGAATTATAAAACTAAATTATTTATCAGGTACCAAAGTTATGTAGTCAGACAGGACTTGGAAGAATCATTAACAGTTATTAAACTCTGTTTTAAAACCACTGCCGAGGTGGTGCAGCGGTAGCATTGTCGCCGCACAGCAAGAGGTTCTCCCATTTGATTCTCGGCTGGAGCGTCTTCTGTGTGGAGTCTGCATGTCCTCCCCGTGGTCAAGTGACATTCGAAAGACATGCGTGAATGGGCGTGCCTTCATTGAAGGTTGGGTCTCGAGCTGGCACCTCGGCACCATAAAAATCTACTGCCAGTCATTAGCGGACTGGAGTTCCGCTGTGGCGACCCCTAACTGGGAAAAAACAAAAGAAGAAGAACAACCTGTGTGAACCATCATTTTTACCATACCCTGAGAATTAATATGCCATCTGGGGATGGTAGACTCAGACGAGGTGATGAACCTGACTTCTTGGCATGACCACCAGCTAGATCAGTTCAAACAGGAGTTGCTCTTTTTTTAATCATCCCAAATTTTGAGATTGTTAAGATTAAGAATTATAACAAAGTGACTCCTGAACTTCTGACACTTGTTCTCTGGCATCTTTTACCAGGGTTCAGTGTTGATGATCCAAAGTGGCCATCTGCAAACTACAACAGGTCTTTTTTAGTGGCACTGGTCTCTTTGTCCCAAATTAAATATTTCCTGTCTCACTGTGAGGAAGCGTGATCCATGATTTGTTATTGACCTGCAGAATCCCAGAAGAAAGAGCTGAAGGTCAGAGTGCCAGTGGAGGAAACCCAGCCTTTGGGATGATGGACATTTTACTGGCAGAGTATTATGCATATTAAAAGTCTAACAACTTTCAATAAAATCTAGATTTTCTGTCAGCAGAGATTTTGGTTACTGCTAAAGAACCAGGCATGCTGTTAGGAGTTTGTCTATCCCAGCCTGTCCTTCCATTTAAAGGGACTGAAGATGGCATTGGTTATCTCTATTTTCAAGAAACCATCTTTGGAGCCAGATATTTTCTATGGCTACTAACTTATTTTGAAACTTTTTTTTTTATTTTGTTGTTGGCAAGTCAATCAAGAAAGCAATTTATATGCATTGTGAGTCTTTTAGGGTTCTGAGTCTGTTTAATCCATTTCAGTTTTTATTTCAGACCCAGTATAGCTCTCAGAATGCCCTCATGAAGATGATGAAGCATCTTGTGTGGGTGTGATGCCAGCATTGTTATTCATTATTTCTCTTCTTTGATTTTTGAGAGTTTTGCTGTAGTTGAGCACAGGAGCCTTGTGGAAAGATTTAAGTTTGACTGCAGTTTCTCTTCTAATGTCCTAAGTTGATTCTCCCTCCTGTCTCTCAGGAGGACATTCTCATACAGTTATGTCTGATATTAATATTTCTTCTGCCAACCCTCTGATGTGTGAATGCTCCATTTTAGGCTTCTTGCTTTTCACCAAAACATAGTGTGCCTCTCAGAGACCTAATCAGAGCAAGTTACTTATACCATATTATGCAATTTTAAGTCCCATTCATTCAGGAGCCCATGGGGAAGATCAATCCCATGGTGCATGGTCTGTACCAGATTCCTCTTCAGATGAAAAATAATTCTATGAACCTCAACCCACCTACGACTGAACCCTTGTCTGTTTGTGCCATTTAAGGGTCTCTGATGCTCCTTTTTTGCCTCCTTTAATCACATTTGGTGGTGAAAGAGTAGAGACGGTTTCTTTGGTGTGCAGTCTCAATGTGATGCTTGATGACAGGCAAACACTGCAGGACCAGCTGTTTGTCATTACTGAGGCACACTGTTGTCATCTGAGGAATATCAGCTGAGGCACTTGCTGTGGTTGTCCACACCTTGGTCCCATGTGTCTGGATTACTGAAATGTCATTTACCTGAGTTTCTTAACACAGATGTTGATCCCCACCAGCTAGTGCGGCAGTCTGCTATAAATTTACTTACTGGTTCATGATGTCACCAACAAATTACTTACGTGGTTTGTGATCTGTAGTGGATTTCTAAACATGTACATATTATGTTCAAGGTTCTGAGTTTATTATTTTTAGTTCTATGTGATTTGAGTTGCTCATCACTAAAGAGTTGATTTTGCCCTATTATCTGACCCATATTCATTGTTCTTCCACTTTGGGACACTAAGTTATTCCAAGGATGTGGTTTAAAGGTTGTCATTAAGGTCACTTGCTTATCTTTTATTTATTTATTTTTTTATTTTTTTATTTTACATTTGTTGACTGGACTAGTCTAGCTGGATACATGTCCATTTTCAGTAGAGGCCTGGGGAGAAAAGCTCCAGAAATCATACAAAGTTAATAAAATGTTAATATGGAAGTTATGACAGATATTATAAAAACAGCAAATGTTACATAAAAGCAAAAATCATGCTCCGTAACTTTGGAAAACAGTACTTTAATGGCTTTGGGGGCTCCAGCTTTACCTGTCTTTGTGAGATTTCTTAAATTTGAACTTCTTTAATCTTGCATACTCAGATGATGAACTTCTGAACTGTATAGTACCTATTCTGCCTGGTTTTAACTGTCTTTTACTGAGCTTGCCGACAGACATACCATGTTTGTTTAATATTCTACTTTTCTGTCTTTACATGTATTATTTGACCTCTGTTTTGTTCTCTTGTGAGACTGATGTCCCTAATGGTTTAGGCACAGTAAGTACTCTACATTTATGTGACATTAAGATGATGAGGGATACTGTTCTGTTTTTACCATACAGAAATTGAATATATATATATATATATATATATATATATATTTTTTTTTTTTTTTTAATTTTGTCTGTCTTTAAAAGCTCATAGGTGGTTACTAGACTATTGGACCAAGAACTATTTTAAGCCTAGGCAATCTCACCCAAATTTATCAAAATATTGTTGACGTGTCAATACCCAAAGGAATTTTATGGTCATGATATAGGCTTGTACTCATCAGGCATTCAGCGTCTGTCACTGTCCATTATGGATGTAGGTGCCAACCCATGGATAAATTTGTGATTTCACATCCATTGATCCAAGGTACATTTGAATATGGTTAGGGATGAGCTTTACTTCACATGAATGGGAAGCCTGTTCCAGGGATGGGGCAATCCTTGAAACAAATACCTTTTCCTCCAACATGTTCTGTTTATATCGTAGATGAGGTTTAGGTCCTTAGAATGGGTATTTCTAGTAATATTTGTATTGTGGATGCTCAACAAATCCATCAGTGTGGGATCAGAGTATGCCTTGTAGGCCAGGCATAGATCACCATGCAGCATTCTGTAGGAGAATGAATACGAAGATAGGGCTTTGAGACAGCTGGCACAGGACTTGTTTTTTTCTCCCTGTCTCCCTGTATTCTTTAGTGAGGAACCTCTGTGGTCTCTTATCTGTTTCAAGTGCCTGTCAACTACATGCCAAAGGATACATTGTACTCGATGAGTTGCCTGATGACAGCTAAGTGCAGTGGAGCAAAGGCCTCCTTGGACCTGGATACCATGCTCTTACTTATAAGTTGTACAACACAGAAGGATTTTCTCACCACTGTAGACACGTAGTGGTCAAAGGTCAGGTTACTGTCAACATGCAATCCCAGATTCTCTGGCCAGTGGGTCTACTTTTAGTGGTGTTTTATCAGTGTGGTAACTTCCAGAGGTGGCCATCTTTCTGAAATATAGAGATTATACTTCTCTTTTTATAGAGTGATGCTAAGGTCACGCCTTAAAAATTGTCTCCAGTTTTGGAAGAATTCATTATTGTGGAGGGTATGCAAAGAAGTGTAACAGAAATGCTAAAGAGCATGAGAGAGCATGATAACTGGGATATAGATGCAAGGCACAAGGTATCTATTTGCTGGGGATAGGAATGGTACAGTATGGGCACAGAGCAGTCAGGGAGTGATTCAGGGGGTCATGAAGAGGTGCTAGGACTAAAGGATGATGAAGGAATACAGACAGGGTCATGTGATGGAAGGGGCAAATTTAAGGCAGTCATTAAAAAATCTCTCTGTACAAAGGCAGTAGTAGATGTTGTGAAGGTCGTAACTGAAGAAATGGTTGACTGTAGTGCAATGAAAAGGCAGGCATGAGACTGCTGGGAGGTGGTATCCAGGTAAAAGAGGGCAGAGGTGTATTATCATCCTTAATGGTTATCTGCATTAATTGAAAAGTCTACAGATGGCATACATCTCCTTTGTTTAGTATCAATGCATGTTTTATATTAATGTGAAGGTGTCATTCATTTCTTGTTTGTTTGTTTTGCACAAGTTCATTTCTGGTTTGCTGGGTTTGTCTAAACCCCTGATGTAGTGTAACTCCCCTAAGCTCCATCTCCTGTCAGTCTGTGGGCAGATATTATACAGAGTTCAGCCAGGTGTTTAACCCCTCCAGTCCAGAGTTATCAGTCCTCCTTCTTGGATGGTGGCAATGGAAGACCCACTGAAGACAGGTGAAACAGCCAGCCACAAATGCTGCAGGGAGAGGCTGGCTTGGCATGATGGCTTGTGTCTCTATCTCTCTACATGCCAGCATATTAACAGAGTCTGAGGTAAGCTGTGCAGCCTGGTTACTTGTGATTACTCTACCATAAGTCAAAGTAAGGTATGCCCCTCAGATCTGCAAGTTCATTCAGCCAAGCTGCCGCTGTCTGTTCAGACCTCCACCAGAGATAAATTAGCTACCAAGCCTACCCACATATCATTTTATATTCTTTCCCCCTGGAAAAAGGAAGCAGGCTTAGCCTCATCATACCTTCCAATCCCATTGTCTGACCTTGCTTCTGAGATAGGTGTGTAGGCTTATGCTCATCAGTCCTTCCCATCCCCCTGTCTGACCTTGGCCTCTGGGATAAGGGAGCAGTCTTAGCCTCACAATTCCTTCACATCCCCTTGTATGACCTTGCTTCTGGCTTCTGAGATAGATGTGCAGGCTTAGCCTTATGATTCCTTCCCATCCTCCTGTCTGGCCTTGGCCCCTGGGAAGGAGTAGCAGGCTTAGCCTCATCATTCCTTCCCAGCCGCCTATTTGACCTTCCTCCTGGGATAGGTGAGCAGGCTTAGCCTCATGATGACATCCCAGCCAGCTGCAACAGACAACTGACCCATACCTCTCAACCTCGTAGCACAGAAAATCTGGACAAAGCCTGACAGAATGGGGGGACAAAGACCCAAAAATAGGGACATATTTTAAATATTGCTCTTATAAACTTAAAAAGATGCCAGAATAACATCATTTGTCTTAGCATGCATTTTTCTGAAGAATATGAAGTCTGAAAGACAAACGTATATCATTAAGTGATTTCAATCCCCAGATCATCCCAGTGATTTGCCAGAAAATCACAAATTTTATGAGGAACAGATCAAAAATATGAGGCAAACTTCTGGACATTCTGCAAAGATCTGTACAGTTGAGAGGTATGAACTGAGCCACTAAATGTCAGTCACTGACCAACTATGTTATGTCTACTGAATAGACAGGATTGCATGTTCAGTCTGTGTTGCCTTGTTCTCTCACATCTCACTTTATTTTTGAAACGTGGTTGCCACTTGGACTTGACTGATAGCCTTACAAATTCTGTCATATCCTCTTCTGCTTTCTTTCTCCAAGCGCAGACAAGCTGAGTTGTTACAGTCTCTCCCTCTCTCTCTCACTCTATCTCTCTATTTGTATGTGTGTGTATGTATATATATATATATATATATATATATATATATATATATATATATATATATATATAAAATATATATATATATATATATATATATATATATGGGTCTACTTGATATGGCCGACATTTCACAAAGTCGAAATTCATATCACCGAGACCATATGATTGACATTTGAAATGTCGACCATACAAGTAGGACATAAAAAACAAAAAAAACTTACCTTAATGCTGCTAGCCCCCCCAAACACCCCATAACTTAAATATACCAACTCTGAGATCGCAGTAGAGTGCGGAAGTAGAAATCTTTCCATTCTGCACTGTAGGGAGATGCGGGTTCCCCATGGCCGACATTTCAAGTGTCGATCATATGGTCTCAGCCATATGAATGTCAACATTGTGAAATGTTGACCATTCGAAGGGGACCCATATATATATATATATATATATATATATATATATATATATAAATTCTGGTACAAACCGTGGGCATCGTTGTGCTGATCTCTGAACCACCTCCTTCCTTTCTGTCGCCTCAGAGAATGATAAGTTGTCTAGAACTGCACATGATGCTCTGAATAGAATCTGCCAGCAGTGTATTTGTGGCACATTCCACTATTTTTGCCAATCTCTTTGTTCGTCTTTGTTTTCACAGATTGCTGAATTATCTTTTGGCCACCAGACTACTTTAATAATTTATTGTTGATGTTACTTCACCTCTCACTGAATATTTATTTCATTTTTTCCATCCCTTTTGCATTATTTTCCATTGTTGTGTTACCTTTGGCTGACTTGTTTTAGTCTATTCTTCATTCTTTTAGCCTGCCAAGTCTTCACATCTTCTGTATACCTACTTGTGCATTAGCACAGTTATGTGGCATTCCAGAATCGGCAAACATGGCAAATTCTCCTTTCAATCCTGCTAAAATGCCATTTAGAAAGATGATAATTTTCTGTATTTCAAGAAAACATACCATAAAATAAATTGTGTACTCTGAGTACACAAAAAAGGCAGATTTTATAGAATTTCACATTCTAGGCCAGAACACTAATTCAGCACAACTTGTACTTGTATGCACTGCTTCTGAAAATGTCAGTATGTTCTATCTGGTTCTACTCTCGGATTGTCATTTTGCTTACACATAGATGCACCATAGTATATAAGGTAGGATCATGGTATTGACAGGAAATTACACTTAATAAACCACAGGTACAATTCTTATACTTCGTCTCATAAAAGAAATTGAATTTTATTTAAAACATTTAGTAAATCAGCATCTATGGTCATTTATAAAGACATTGGAAAGGTCTGGCCACAGTGCTGACCCTACTGATACTGTTTGTTGTCATGCTTCCATCTGTGTGTAGTGCATGACCTTGATCCCCTGTGTTCTGTTCTCTAGCCAGTGGCTTACCCATGCCACTATACTAGAATCTGCTCCATGAAGTCCTAACCTGATTGCATTCATTTTTTCTGACAAAATGTCTAGCATCTTGTTATAACTAAGTAGGCCATGTCTGCAGCCCATTTCTGCTCTATTATTAAATTTCAAAAAATAAAAAAAGAAATTTCCAGAGAAGTCATGAAATCAAGGTATCAAAATGAGAATAAATAAAATTTTGATATCATAGACATTGATTTCATGTGAATGTTTATTTAGTTACTTTTTTTTTTACTTTTGGTGTTGCTAAACTATGAATTAGTGGTAGTGTTTAAAAAGGTCTTTTAGATTGCCTGGCATGACATTTCTATTTTGTGAAAATGCCATCTTGGCTCTTGCTTTCCTCCAAGTTTCCAGTAATTCTTAGAATCTTTCCTTCAGCATGGAATCCCATGATTCCCTTATTGGTCACAGTTAGACTGATAGGATAGTTGCTTTTCAGCCTTAATCTTGTTCCCCGTGTTATGAAGGGGAACTCATATCTGATTGTCTACTCTTTGGAAACCTCATCCTCCCTTCATAAATTTGATAAAAAATGTCATGGTATTAGCAATTCGCATGTCTTTATGCCTTTGGGAATTATATGGAGACTCCGTTCAAGTAATGCAGCCATTCTGTAGTTCTTTCAAGGCCATTCCTTCTATAAAAGGACTGTAATCAGTGCATTTCATCCTACTGGATGGATCTGTTAAATCTCCATTTTGTACCTTCATGAATGCTGAGCAGAAATCTTTAATTTTAATAACTCTGCTTTTGCTATCCTAGTCTACTGACCCTGTTACTCTCACTGACTTTAGTTGGCACATTGTACATTATATATTTTTAAGAGGTTTTATAAAAGTTATCTCCTATTTCATTTTTTTTCTTTTTTGACTAGATTGGCTGACCTTTTCTCATTTTGGGCCTTTGCTTTTCTGATTATGTCCCCCCTTCCTTCTGCATGTAATTATATTTCTCTCCTTCCTCATATTTCCTAAATGTTCTATGTTCTCCTATCATTTGAAGCCACTTCATTTGAGAACCATAATGATGCCTCCTTTTGTAATGGCTTGGGTATGTGTTTCACATAAAGGTGTGCTGCTTCTGATTGCTGTTTTAATGTGCCTTCATTGGTGTTTACATTATGCTTGTGCTAATTTGATAGAACAAATCAGAGGAACCATTTCATTAAAGTATGCCTTGGGAAGTACAAAATCTTGTTTTTTCATTGTCTGATCTTTATAAAAACACATTATTTATCGTGTACTTGTTCTCAAATGTTGTCTTCCTTCAAAACCTGCAGGCCTCTCTTTCTCTCTCTCTCCCTCTCTCTGACAATTTGAGGACACAAGGTCCAAGATTACTCTTTCTCATGAAAGTTCTAGTACAAGCTACCTTAAGACCTGCTCCTTTTGGAGCACTTGATAATACTTTTCACTGATATGGCTGTCATCAAAACACAGTAGCAGCACGGGATATAGTAAAGTCTGTTTCTTTCGGCTTTTCCCAGTTAGGAGTCGCCACAGCGGAACTCCAGTACGCTAATGATTGGCAGTAAATTTTTACGTACTGGCTTGCCGGGCCTAATGCACAACCTTCAACGAAGAAACGCCCATTCACGCATGTCACCAGACAGAAGACGCTCTAACTGAGAATCGAACGGGCAACATCTAACTGTGTGGCGACAGCGCTACCGCAGCGCCACCACCGTGGGTACGGGATATAGTAAAGTCTTCTTTCAAAAATGCATCCATGGATTAAATATAGAATGTCTCTGCCTAGGTAGGGAAATAAGAGAATTACAGAAGGTATTCTCAGGATATAAGAAAATGGATGCATTTTTGAAAGAAGACTTTACAGGATATAGTAAAGTCTTCTTTCAAAAATGCATCCATTTTCTTATATCCTGAGAATTCCTTCTGTCGTTCTCTTATTTCCCTACCTAGGTGGAGACATTCTATATTTAATCCATGAGCATATCATATTGCCATTTACAGCCCCCTGTCCACCCCATGGTTCATCCTCTGATCCTTATTTATTCATATATTGTATTACTTTAATCCTTTTCATATAAATAAAGTGACACATCATATTTTATTCACTGTATATTTATGTAATTTACTCTGGTAGTGGTGCTGCGGTAGCGTTGTTGCCTCACAGCAAGACGTTGTCGCGTTCGATTCTCAGCTAGAACGTCTTCTGTGTGGAGGCATGCATGAATGGGCGTGCCTTCATTGAAGGTTGTGCATCAGGGCTGGTAACTCGGCATGTAAAAATCCACTACCAAACATTAGCAGACCGGAGTTCCGCTGTGGCGACCCCTAACCGGGATAAGCAGAAAGACACAACAACTCTGTGTACTATGTTTCTGTTATTGTAATGATATAACAATATTATTCTCTCAATGCTACTGATTTAAGTAACATCTTGTTAAGGATATTGCACTGATACTTGTCTTTCTTTTTACAATGTCCATTTTTCCCCATCCATGCACATATTATCTTTCCCCTTTTCCATTTACCGCTTTGAACTTCACTTGATGTTGTTGCCACTACTGGAATTTAAATCACTAGCTACTTTGATATTTTAGGGATGGGAGGCCATGCTATAATGGATGTATCTCTGTGCATCATATTTGACTAGTTAGAACACTCAATGAAAAAAATCATTTAGGATCCTGCTTTTTCTGCACTCCAACCCTTCACCCCCATCCACATCTCTCAAGCTGTAGACATTGAAAAAAGGAATAAAAGCCATTGAGTACTGGGTACACCCAGTCAAAAATCTGTACATCTAATTAGCAAAAAATTTGGTTAACAAATAGCACATTGCTCTTCTTGCTTCTAGTAGGAATTTGGGATACTACTATAGAAACACATGTTTAAAAACAGAAAGCGATAAAAATGATGGAAAGTGTAAGCACATTATTCAGGAGACAGTGTAAAACGTATAGACTTTAATGAACTATAATTCAAAATCCTACCAAGCACGGTCATTTGTGTTTCTTTTTGAAAAAGGGAAATTTAAGATGTGTGTTCTCTTTCTTTACATTATTGGTCTTTCTAGTATTTTGGTTGTGTACATGTGGTTTTCTGTGTAGTAGACAGATTCTAAAATCAAGTGTAATGAGGGGGATTTAGAAAATTATGTGAAGGGGTAAATCAAGTTTGAAAATAGGGACACAACTCCAAAAATAGTTACATTATGCGCAGGAGTAAATCTGCCCTAAAATAGGAACATTCTTCCAAAATAGGAACAGTTGAGAGGTTTGATCCCACCTGCCAAGGGAGACTCTGATGATTACTACAGTACAGATCAGTTTCTTTCCTCATAGCTCTCATGCCCTCAGTGAAGTCAACCCTCTGAGATGAATACCACTTGTTCAGTTGTCAGCTTCATCTTAGTAATATGTAGCATCCTATCATCTTCCGTGTCCTGGAAAAACATCACCTCCTTATAACGTGACAGAAACATTATAACATATTATAAATTGGTTTTATATTGGGAGGTTATAGTGGTCCTGCTCTGCTCTTCTGTAGGTTTTTGTATTTCATTCATATATTTGCATGAACACATTTGTTTTAAATAGTGCATTTTAGTTTTGTAAACACATTAATAAATATAAATTGGCTTGTTGGGGAGGCTGTGTGTTGACTTTATCCTGGGGTTATGTAAAGGTTAACAGAGTGGTGTGGTGAAATAGAGCTCCTAGGTGCATTTTATGCATTAGGCATGTTGTTACATGTGAATCAAATCTGCTCACGCTGCAGGCATTTGGCAACTATTTAAATTCTGCTGAACATGTGTATTAAGGCACCAAGTATGATTTGCTAATCTGGATGTATAGTTCTGCAACCCATTAGAAGATTAGATCTGTAAAACAGTAAACTATTTCCTCTCTGGAGTACTTTGCTGGAACATACGTGTCAATAATACTATAGTAAATTTTGCTCTAATATGATAAACATTTACCATATACTACAGACTAGCTTATTTATTTATTTTATTTCAGAACTCCAGTTTTCAATCAGCTGTAGGGATTTCTGTAATAGAACAAAATGCCTGTGTGCCTCAGAACCAACATTATGCTGTGTGTTAACCTGTCATGACACTTGCACTTTAATTTTTGCACACATTTACCAAAGTTAGGCTAGTCCTATAGTTCGTTGTGTAGTTGTCAATAGTGCTTTGTCACTTTAAATCTAATTGCTGCATTCTTAAGGCTTTTTTAAACAGTTCATAGGTTGACTATGGTATGTATAACATAATATTATTACTTGGCTAAGGTATATATAGCATCACAAAAAAGTAATAGTGCAGGATATTCAGTGTTGTTTGTTTTATTAATCAGTAGTAAAATCTGCTTTATCATCATTGCAATGGAACCATTCTCTAAACAGTATCCCAAGGGTTATAAAGTAAATAATATAATAACTAATAAAATAATCTAAAAGTATGCCTTGGCAGATTTTCATGACTTACTTACAAGCTTCCAAAGATTGTGCAAAAGATTACAGATGTGTTTGTTTATTACTTCCTTATAAATGTGATTTATATGGTTCCTCTGTACTGTACATTTGGGATTTTAGCTCTTAACTGTTTCTGATGTAAGTCAACTATTCAGAATGCCATACTTCCAGTTATTGTTTTAGAATTCTGATAAGACCATGGGATAGGAATTCTCATAGGTGAGGCATCAGATTGGGCATCCTATGAGGAACAATGCTTGCTGCAGTCCACACCTCTTCAAGTTCTGGTTCCTTGTAATACATTTCCAAAGTTACTAGTGCTTATAAACCAAGACTAAGATGGATAGCGTGCCTGTCAGGAGTTATACTTCTTTATCAAGAGAAAGTTATGACGCATGTTTATAATATCAGTAGACACACACACACACACACACACACACACACACACACACACACACACACACACACACACACTTCTTCTAAATTCATATGTTCCGAATCATTTATATCTGGGTGTGTGTGTGTGTGTGTGTGTGTGTAAACGTGTGCGCACGCCATACTCAGGAAAAGGGAGCTCTTTCTGGTAGAGTTAATACATTAAAGTGAGCTTGCTATAATCTTTCTTTCATTTTTTTTTCTTTGATAAATAGATCTTATGGTTTATATATATTTTTATTGGCCTTTAAGTCCCAATTAGCAAATCACTTTAGGTTTGTTTCATTTGTTTGAGGCAATGGCAACTGCAATGATAAACATCTAAAAATGAGTTCTTGTTCCTGCTGAGCACAGCTAAATGTTACTTTCTTTGCTTTAAATCTGTTTTACCTTATTCCCCACCCAATTACATTCTAGCAATTTATGTGCATTCTTGGATTACATAAAGGTTTATGAACATTCTGAAGCATTAAACATGTAATGCCTCCAGTTTGAATTTTCCAGGGATTCCAATAAGAGGATTCTGCACATTTTGACCATTTTATCCTAAAGACTACTTCATACAGTTTGAAAGGTAAGAGCAGGACAGAGAACTAATGAAATGTCTCTAAGAGTCAGCAACTCTGTCACATTGGTCAGCCTGGGCACTGTACAGTCTTGGACAGGAGGGAGAGTAGGGATAGATTCTGCAGAGTATTCCTGTCACAAATTAGGCATACACTTAGTCAAGTGCCTCCTTAAGTTAGTAACATAGTACAGCTAAAACAAAAGTCATGCTTGCAAGCTAGAACTACTTGGTTCCTCTTTGCCTGTTTTCATTCTGCGTTGTAAAACAGGCTTGAGTTCCATTGTACTTCAGAAACCATATAATCAGTGCGCACTAATTTTATGTTGTAAACAGTTTCATTAAAACAGCCTAGGTCATGTAAAGTATAACGCCCCCAAGGATAAATGCATGGCAGAAAGAGGGATCCCTGTGCCTCTTTGATGTGAGGGCTGTTTTGTTTTCATCAAATCCTATTGTCTATTGTCTATTGTCTTATATCTTATGCATTCGACTTTGAAAATATCACATTTACTTGATGTCAGGAGACAATTAGCTTATGTTAGTTTGCCCTGTAAGTACATTAAACATTCTACTCCATTCATTTCTTCTCCCGCACTCTTTCTCCACTTTGTCATACCCATTCTGAGGCCCCTCTGAATTCCATCTGCAACAACCATTCTGGTAGTCCATTGCATAGATCCATAACTGATTCTTTGAGGAAGTCCTTCTGCAATTCTAGGGAGACACTGACACCTGCAGTCTGTTGCTTATGCCCCAACATGCACAAGATTAGATTTAGGGGATTTGAAGACGTTACCTTTAGAAAAGAAAAAAAATGGATCTGGTAGCGGCAGCAGACTGCAGGGAGCAATGGCTTCCTGGATCTTTGAAAGCATTTCTTCATAGAGAGGGTTGTGGAGCCATGAAATGAACAGCCTGAATGAGTGACAGATACACCAAAGAGGTATTCAAAAGGACAAGGGACACAAGAAGATGGAGAAGGAGGAAACGAGAGACAGAAAGCGGGGAAGGCAAACTCTGATTGTATTTAAAGGGCAGGCAAGATTGGGTTAATTATATCCTTCTGTAGTTAAACAAATGAAAAGAAATTAAAGAAATTATTCAGAACCTATGAACTTAGAAAAAATTACCACGGAAGTCTTAGATGTTATGCTTTTAAAGTAAAAGTGATGCCATAGACACTTTTTAATAGAATAATGTCAACGAAAAAACTATGAAAAGAGCTAAATGTCTCGCAGTACATAATACATAATTCATTACAAGTTTTGTACTTTGCAAATCTTTTGAGATGACACTTGTCCATCAAAAAAAGAGGAGTAGAGGCAAGCTCTTAGCAATAATTTCCAAAGTTACAGTTTTCATCTCGATTACTGAATGTTAGGGGGAGGTACATATTACTATTTATTGTGCTCACAGAAAATGTAGTGAGGATTCATTGCACACGTTTCCTAAATCATTACTTGGTTCTAAATATGCTTGCGTGTAACGCATATATTATATTAACAAATATAAGCGATTACTTAGTGCTTTCTGATTTATGTTTATGCGACAGAAATTAAATGAAAGGAGAAAGCATCAAACTTTAATTTCGGAAAAGAAATACAAATCTGTAAAGATTCCTGGACTTTTCTAAAGCACATGAATGATGTTGAGTTTGGTCACAATGATATTCTAGTCACTATAGATGTATGCGATTTATACACTGTGATTCCGCAAACTATAGGGCTAGAATGGGTTAATGAAATGTTATTGCATCATCATATGGCACGAGTTAATAAACCTAATTATGGAACTTTTAGAGATAGTATTAAGCAATAATTTCATAACTTTTAATAAGAAATATTTTTTTCAGAAAAAGGGCATTGCTATGGGGTCAGCATGTGGGGGTGCCTATGCGAATTTAGTCATGGCCTTCTGGGAAAAGAATTATGTATTTAATAGTAAATATAAAACCTTCATTAAATTGTATCGTAGGTTTCAGGATGATATTAGTATCATCTGGAATGGTACATTGGATATGTTGAAAGAATTTTTAACATACATAAATACTATTACAAATTTCCTGAAATTTACATGGGACATTAATAATGAATACATGAATTATTTGGATGTACATCTTATGAAAGACGGTCCTAATCAAGCTTACATAGCAGTCATTCATAGAAAAGAGTATTATTCCAATTGCTTCTTGTATTATAGTAGTTGCCATCCAGAACAGCAAAAAAAGTCTGTAGTTAAAGGACAATTAGTGAGGGCAGCTCGGATGGTGACCAAGTTTGATCAATTTGAAGAAAAATGCAATTTTTTACGTGATATGTTTCTTAATAGATGTTATCCAGAAGTACTAGCTGATACTTTAATACAGGAAGTTACCACCAAGAGATTGAAAGGCCATTTTAAACCTATTTTAGATAAACAAATTCTAGCACATAATTTGAGCAATCCACGTGACATTAGTGATGTCAGTCAAAACAATAATGCAATAAGCAAGTAAAATAAAGAGACTAACTTCTCGAGAGCTTTAGTGGTTACTTTCTCTCAAGAGCATTACTCAGTTAGGGACATACTAGTTGACAATTGGTCTATATTGCTGGATGACCCTCACTGTAAAAATCAGATCAGTGACAAACCCACAATAGCCTATAGGAAAGGCAGAAGCTTTAAGGAAATTTTAAAACACGTAAAAGATTCACCTTTTCATACAAATATAGGTATGACTAAATGTGGGGCCTGTCATTGGTGCTAGAAAATCAAAACAAGTGAATTTTTTCATGTTAGAAATAGGAAGTTTTATCTACATGGTAAATATAGTTGTAAATCAAAAGCTGTTGTATACCTAGATACATGCAATTCATGCCCAACTTTCTATATAGGGAAAACAGAAAGGCAATTAGCCCAAAGAATTTATGAGCATGAATATGCTATAAAGAAAAACAAACTTAACAATGCACTAGCAAAGCACATTAGTGAGTATAGAGATCACCAGTTTTCTTTTATAGTGACTGACCAGGTGGAAATAGAGGATAGGAGACCTTGGGGCCTATATTTAGAACTTAAAGAATTGCAATGGCAAATAAGAACACAAGCAGATAGGTGGCCCTGAATAAATGAGCATAGCTCAATCACCCCAGTATTAAAACTGAAAGCATTACATAGAAATAAAATGGTATGATTCATACTGTACTTAATGATGCCCACAGTAATTAGGTAACATGCAGTTTAAATATATCTATACTTGTTAAAATGTTTTTCTATATGGTTTTAAAGAATTTATGCATCAAAATATATATCTTAGAACAGGTTGTTTATATGGTATTAATATATACAAATTTGTTATTTATTTATTCATTTATATATATTTTTTTTTTTAATTATGCACCTTTTACAAGATAGTATAATTCATTTTTTTTATACATAAGGTATTTAGTCTCTGAATGTCTCTCCCATATGAGAGCTATGTATAGTGCACATTTTATTTAAGCATTTGATTTCATGGTTTTCATTATCAATTGTATTTTTTTAGGAAAAAAGTAATATAGTATGTTATTAACAGCAGCATCATGAGCTAATTGATTGATTATGTTTTTAATTGAAGTGATTCAGATAGTATAAAAGGAAGTGATGTCATGATGCATCATGAACTAATTGATTAATTATGTTTTTAATTGAAGTGATTCAGATAGTATAAAAGGAAGTGATGTCATGATTTTCAAAATTGTCTGATGAAATTTAACAAGGTTTAAACGAAAGCGCTTACACAAATTTATGTGGATTATTTATTTTATTTTAAGTAATAAAGTGTGTGGTTTGTTGTACAACTCAAGGAATCGTTTGTCCAGCTTAGTGGCCCCTCATTTGTTGTGTATTTGCTTCAGTTTGTTTAGTGTTGCTGCCTCATAGCTCCTGGTTCTTGGATTCATTTCCTAACTAGAGTGTCTTCTGTTTGGTGCATGTATATTTTCCCTGTGTTTGTGTGGGTTTTAGCATGGCAATGTGGTTTCTTCCCTCATCCCAAAACATGTAGATAAATGAATGAATTGCCCATAAGTATATGTTTGTGTGTATGTATCTTACTACTGGCACCCCTTCAAGAATCAGTTTCCATGCTTTTCACCCACTGCTTTCCAGGAGAGGCTCCAGCTCCATTATGATCCTGAATAGGATAAGTCAGCATCAGAAAATGGATGAAGGTTACTGACTTTAATCCTCAAGTCATTAATAGGCAGGAAGACATGACTGTGTATAACTAATTATACAGACAGGTAAATATCCCTTATAACTGTGTCATACAGTCTTTACTATGTTTTACTCCTTAAAAAAATGCAAACACAAACACACACACACATATACACACACACACACACACACACACACACACACACACACACACACACTTGCAATCCTTTTGTCAATAATTACTACAGATCATCAGATGCACATAAATACACTTGTAGAAATAACAATACCTCCACTGTGGCAAATAGCTGTGTATCAATAGTTTTCATTGTTTAACAGTCTACAATAAATAGTAATTGTATACCCGTCCTTCATTGTCGATGTTTAGTATTGTTTCTTTACATAGTTATCTGTAAAACTGATAAAACTGTTGCAATGTTGATGTTACATTGTCATGTTAATGAATGTGCGTGTGTGTGTGTGTGTGTGTGTGTGTGTGTGTGTATGTGTGGGTCTACATTACAATATGACAGACCACAATATCCAAAGGCAGAATATTGAGTATTAAATCATCAAACCTGTTTTTCATCAAAATGTTATTTCTTGGGATTGGGTGTTTGCCCTTTCTCCAATGTGGAGCTATCCCAGACTTGGTATATGTAATGTGTAGGGGGTGTAGGGGTACAGGGGGATCACCCCCTGCAAAAAAGCTGTTTTATGTTTTAACAGAATTTAGGTGAAAAACCTGTTCTATGGTTTAAGATTTGATATTCTGCTGTTCAGTATTGTGGTCTGTCGATTTTTCAACACAAACTCATATATATATGACCTCAGCCATAAACAAATTGTATAACAAAAGAAGGAAGCTACTGCATGTCAGAGCAAAATCCCATGAAGGGAAGACATCTCTGATCAACATTCGCAAAAAACTACATTCTCTCATAAAAACATCCAAGGCCAACTTTGAGAGAAAAATCGCTAAGGACACTAAAGATAACCACAAAGCCTTCTTCAGCTATGTTAGAAACCTGGGCGGAAACCCTCAGATATGCTCAGAGTTGGTTCACAACAATAAAAAATACACTGAACCCACAGATATTGCCAACATTCTGGCTGACAGGTTCAGTGCAAATTTCTCCCCTCCTTCACCCCCGAAAGAAGAAATACTTATCCCAGCTGAATGTAATCTCCATGTCATCTCAGATGTCCAAGTGAGAACCACCCTAAACAAAGCAAAAAACACAGCATCAATGGGACCTGACGGTATCCCGGGTTGCGTGTTACGTGAACTCCAAGAGGAGCTAAACCCACACATAAAAATGCTATTTAACCTTAGCCTTACTTCGAGATATGTACCTGAACACTGGCGTACAGCAACAGTGGTCCCACTCCACAAGGGGGGGTGCCTCTACAGACCCTGGAAACTACCGCCCCATAAGCTTAACCAGCCTGGTCTGCAAAGCTATGGAAAGAATCATTATGGAACTCATAAACAGAGACATAGGGGACCTACAGACACTTGACCCCACCCAGTTCAGCTTTGTAAAGGGCAGATCCTGCCTTTTAAACCTGGTTGACTTTTTCGAAACAGTCACTAGAGCCATTGACGAGGGCAAAGCAGTCCATACAGCCTACCTGGACTTGGCTAAGGCCTTCGACACAATACCCCACTCAGGCATCATAGATAAGCTCAACAGCTTAAATATAAACCCTTATGTTACTAGACTGGTTGCAAACTGGCTAAAGGACAGAACCCATAAAGTTAAAATCGCTGGAGCAATGTCAGACTCAAAGCCAGTCACAAGTGGTGTCCCACAGGGATCTGTCCTGGGACCCCTCTTGTTCGGCATTTATTTCTCAGATGTTAAAGCAAACACAGGAGGGCTGTGGCTGACAAAGTTCGCAGACGACTGCAAACTAGGCGCCATAGTCGATACACCAGCAGACACACACATCCTACAAAAAGGCCTCACAGAAACGGACAACTGGTGCCGGAGTCACGGCCTTAAACTAAATGCCAAAAATGTATAGTCATCCCCTTTGGGAAAAACAAAGTACCCTCAAACTATCACATAGACAACAACCCACTGAGTACTGAAAATGTAATCAGAGACCTAGGGACCCAAGTCAACAGCGACCTCTCATTTGATACCCACGTTGCCAAAGTGGTTAGAAAAACATTCTACCTTGCACAACTCATCATGAAGGGATTCACATCCAGATCCAAGGATGTCATTGTACCCCTATATTCCTCCCTCATCAGACCCATGATTGAGTACAATGCCCCATTTGGTATGTACCTCACCCGGCATTTGCAACAGCTGGAGAGATCACAAAAGTACCTCACCAAGAGGATCAAGGGTCTCCAACATATGTCTTATTCTGCCAGACTAAAGAAACTTCAGCTCTATTCAGTATCATACCGCCTGCTCAGAGGTGATCTCTGCCTGATGTACAAGGCCATGTCCAATCAGGATCTGATGGACATGCTCCACCTCAAAAAATCCAAGTCCATCAGGACCACGAGAGTTAAAGACTTAAACCTCGGCACAAGTATGAATAGGACATGCTGGAGGAATAGATTCATAACCAAGAGGCTTCCCATGCTTTGGAACAAGATCCCAGTTCGTATTAGGCAGAGCCCCTCACTGACTCTCTTCAAGAGAAATCTTGATGAGTGGATGGGAGATCGTAAGTTTACCCCAGGGGTCACATCTGTGTCACTGCTAGACAGGGGCACAGTAAACTAATTCTATTATATAAGGGGACCTTCATTGTGTCACTACTAGACACAGTATTCTCAATTTATTCTGTACATTTTTGTACCATTTCATGGGGTGGCAAATGCCACATCACTATGGATAGGCTTACAAATGCCCCAGGGCAGATAGCCTAGTACTATACTATGAAACTATACTATGAAACTATATATAAAGATAGATATATCTGCAGAGATAAACAGAGAGAGACTGTTATTCTGCCATATATTTCCTACTCTGGTCTTCTGTAAAAACGGTTCTACTAAATAAGCCTAACCTTTTTATCAAGAAAGAAAGAAAGAATTCATTGGAAAAGGCCATCCACTTTTTTGTTGCATTATTCTATCACATTTGCAAAGCACCTAAATGATTCAGTAGTTGGTGTACTAAACAAACTGAGCCAGCAGTCATTTAGTGAGTTTCACAAACAGTATTTTCAGGAAGCTAAATCTATAAAAACAAAACAGTAACAAGAAAACCACAGTTCAAATGTTATAACTGTAATAATCTACAAAATAAATGAAGTGTGGACTTCACTTTGTGGAATTCAAGTGGACTTCTTCAAACTGTGTCAAACACTAGTAAAAACATTCATTTTATACAAGCTGCAAGGTACTCATTTGAACAAAATAGTCACGTGAGCAAAGTAGCTCATAGATCAGAGGCAGTGAATCAAACCCCTTCATTTTAAATAAACCTTAAAGTTTTTCATGTCATTTAGACTTGGGGCTGGGCAAGCATTTAATTTCACTTACCACACATACTTTTCCAGTTTAGCAGTTCTTCTATAGCTTCTTTGCCATAATGGAAAAAAAAACTTTTTCAAAACGCCAAATTTAAGATCACTGGCTGTACAATCCTGAGCATACTTTGAAAGTGTGTTTATGAGCATTTGTATGCCATTAGGAATCAAGATGTCAATAAGTCTGTCTCTTAGACAGACATAGGTTCATAGGTGGTTGCTGGGCTATTGACCCAAAGTCTTTATAAGCCTAACCGTGTATACCGAATATAATAACAGAGAAACCCAGTATAAAGGATCTTGCATAAACTTGAGATCTTAGTTAGCAATGGCTGCCCATATCTAGGAGGGTCATAGATGAAATCCCTGGTAGGAATTTATGGTTTCCCAATGAGGCTATGCTTAAATATGGTCATAGAGAGGCTTTGTTTGATGTGAATTGGTAGCCTATTCCAGAGGAGTGGCAACCTCTGAGAGACATATGTGTCTCTCCAGCATGTCCTATTTATGTTGCAGGCCAAGTTAATATCCCTGGAGTGGATGACTGTTGGCCCGTTTGACTTGCGGATGTGCAGCATTTCCATTAGGTTTGGATCCCAGATTGGTCTGTAGGCCAGGCACAAGTCTCCTCTATGTAGTCTGTATGCTACTGAGTACAGTGACAGTGACTTTAGTCTGTCAATGTATGACGTGCTGGAGACCCTGAATTTTCTTGTTTAGAAATTTCTGAGGTCTCTCAAGTTGCTACAGGTGCCTGGTAAGGTACATACCAGACGGAGCATTACTCTCAATTATTGGCCCGATGAGGGTCGAGTACAGGGGTATTATGACCTCTCTCAATCTTGAGGCAATGTCTTTATTAATGAGGTGTGAGATGTAAAATGCCTTCCTTACCACATTTGACACATCATGGTCAAAGTTTAGGCTACAGTCAACTTACATTCCCAAGTCTCTTATTATTGAGTTGTTACTTAGGGTATTATCTAATGAGTTTGTGTATGTCTCAGGGTAGTATGGTACAATAGAGAGAAGATCTGTTCTCCATTTAACAGTCACTCATTAAATTTAATCGAGGGCAGGTGCTTACGTGCAGTCTTCAGTTTAGTAAGTGTGTGTGTGTGTGTGTGTGTGTGTGAGTGTGTGTGTGTGTGTGTGTGTGTGTGTGTGTGTGTGTGTGTGTGTGTGTGTGTGTGTGTGAGTATATGTATCACAGGGTAGTATGGAACAATAGGGAGTCTGTAGTTCATTTAATATTCACTCATTAAATGTAACTGAATGCAGGCATTTACTTGCAGCTTTAAATTTAGTATATTCGGTGGTAAAGAGCTGGTTCTGTACTTGTATCTACAGACACAGAGCTCTGGGTATACGAGCATAACTGAACTACATCTTATTTATTTATTATTTATTTATTGTCTTTTGTTAACTGGGTTACTCCAACTGGGCCACTGGCCCATTTTCAGTGGAGACCCGAGGAGAAAAGTTCCACACAAAAAAGATAGCAATAACAAAGTAACAATACCAGTAATAAGAACTGAGAAACACTCATGCCAAAATGGAGGACTGCTAAGTACATAGATAGTAAGAAGAATTAAAAAAATGCATACATTAATGCGGCAGTGTAAATTAATAAGTGATAAAATTAAGAAGTAAAGATCAGTTAAATAAAAGAAAAAGAAGCCCCCCCCCCCCAAAACATTTAAATATCTTGATCCAGTTGGTAGAAGGGAGGAAACAGGTATAAAGTAAAAAGGGTAAGAAACAAAATAAGGGGGGAAATGTATAGGAGAGTCAGAAGACTGAAAGAAGACAGTCATAAGGAGAGAGAGAAGAGGGGAAGGGGTATAGTAGGAAAGGAAGGAGAAAATAGGGTTAAGGGAAGTACGTGTTAGGTAGGGTGGCGACAGGTGCAGGAGGGAGTGTTTGCAAGGTGGACTTTCAATTCTCTTTTGAAATGGATTGGACATTGGATAGTGCGTAGATTACTTGGGAGTTTGTTCCAGGTTTGAGCTAAGGAGCATTTATAAAGTAATCTGTTGTTTCGTTAGGGCTGTTGGTGTCAAGTAGCATTTGGTCAGCACTACAGAGAGACTGAGAAGGTTTGTAGAGGGATAGGAGAGTAGACAGAGAAGGACAGTCTGCAGGTTTATACAAAAGGGAATGTGCCATCTGTAGTTGTGAAAGCTGAAGTAGTTGAGGGAATTCAAGCCATTGCAGTTGTTTAAGGACAATGCAGTGATGGGATTTATAAGGGGAGTTAGAGACAAATCTAGCTGTCTGGTTATAAGTTTGTTCACCTTTGGCTAGAAAATTTGCTTGTAGGTGGGTAAATATGGGAGAAGCATAGAGTAGGCAGAGGAGGAGGTAGGCTTGAGCAAGTGAGGTCCTAGAGTTGATGGATAAGAATCTATTTCTATTCAGCAAACCAAGTTTTTGATTGTTTTATTTTTTGATGGATTGTTGGATATGGTGTTCGAATTTCAGTTAATCATCAGTTGTAATTACAAGAAGCTTGGTGTGCAAGTCTGTGTGAATGTGTTGTCAAGGGAAGAGAGACTGAAGGAAGATTTAAGGTTGGACATAGATTTTGGAAGGAAAAGAAGAACTTAAGTTTTTTTTGGGGTTAATGATGAGTTGGTTATTGATTAACCAGTGCTCAGTGGTGTTAAAATAACACTGTGTGAAGGAGAGAAGTTCAGTCAGGGTGTTGGAGAAGGTCATTAGAGTAGAGTCGTCAGTGTACTGGATCAGTGAAGAGGTGCAGCAGACAGTGTGAAGATTGTTAGTAAAAGTATTAAAGAGAAGGGTGCCTAGAATGGAGCCTTGAGGGACACCTGTTTGGATAGGTAAGAAAAGGAGCAAGAAGACTGCCATCTAACAGATTTCAGTCTGTTGTTAAGATAAATAGACATGATACCAGTTTATTGTTATGTCTAGCCTGTCTTATACTCTGGGAGAAGGATAGAAGAGCTGTAGATGTACTATAGTCTGGGTGAAGGATAGAAGGGCTGTAGATATGCTATAGTCTGGGTGAAGGATAGAAGAGCTGTAGATGCGCTATAGTCTGGGAGAAGGATAGAAGGGCTGTAGATGTCCTATAGTCTGGGTGAAGGATAGAAGGGGTGTAGTTGTGCTATAGTCTGGGTGAAGGACAGAAGAGCTGTAGATGTGCTATAGTCTAGGTGAAGGATAGAATGGCTGTAGATGTGCTATAGTCTGGGTGAAGGATACAAGAACTGTAGTTGTGTTATAGTCTGGGTGAAGGATAGAAGAGCTGTAGATGTGCTATAGTCTGTGTGAAGGATAGAAGGGCTGTAGATGTGCTATAGTCTAGGTGAAGGATAGAAGGGCTGTAGATGTCCTATAGTCTGGGTGAAGGATAGAAGGGCTGTAGATGTGCTATAGTCTGGGTGAAGGATAGAAGGGCTGTAGATGTCCTATAGTCTGGGTGAAGGATAGAAGGGGTGTAGTTGTGCTATAGTCTGGGTGAAGGACAGAAGAGCTGTAGATGTGCTATAGTCTGGGTGAAGGACAGAAGAGCTGTAGATGTGCTATAGTCTAGGTGAAGGATAGAAGGGCTGTAGATGTGCTATAGTCTGGGTGAAGGATACAAGAACTGTAGTTGTGTTATAGTCTGGGTGAAGGACAGAAGAGCTGTAGATGTGCTATAGTCTGTGTGAAGGATAGAAGGGCTGTAGATGTGCTATAGTCTAGGTGAAGGATAGAAGGGCTGTAGATGTCCTATAGTCTGGGTGAAGGATAGAAGGGCTGTAGATGTGCTATAGTCTGGGTGAAGGATAGAAGGGCTGTAGATGTCCTATAGTCTGGGTGAAGGATAGAAGGTGTGTAGTTGTGCTATAGTCTGGGAGAAGGATAGAAGGGCTGTAGATGTCCTATAGTCTGGGTGAAGGATAGAAGGGCTGTAGATGTGCTAGAGTCTAGGTGAAGGATAGAAGTGCTGTAGATGTGCTATACTCTGGGTGAAGGACAGAAGAGCTGTAGATGTGCTATAGTCTAGGTGAAGATAGAAGGGCTGTAGATGTGCTATAGTCTAGGTGAAAGATAGAAGGGGTGTAGATGTGCTCTAGTCTGGGTGAAGGATAGAAGAGCTGTAGATGTGCTATAGTCTAGGTGAAGGATAGAAGGGCTGTAGATGTGCTATAGTCTGGGTGAAGGATACAAGAACTGTAGTTGTGTTATAGTCTGGGTGAAGGATAGAAGAGCTGTAGATGTGCTACAGTCTGTGTGAAGGATAGAAGGGCTGTAGATGTGCTATAGTCTAGGTGAAGGATAGAAGGGCTGTAGATGTCCTATAGTCTGGGTGAAGGATAGAAGGGCTGTAGATGTCCTATAGTCTGGGTGAAGGATAGAAGGGCTGTAGATGTCCTATAGTCTGGGTGAAGGATAGAAGGGGTGTAGTTGTGCTATAGTCTGGGTGAAGGACAGAAGAGCTGTAGATGTGCTATAGTCTGGGTGAAGGATAGAAGGGCTGTAGATGTCCTATAGTCTGGGTGAAGAATAGAAGGGGTGTAGTTGTGTTATAGTCTGGGTGAAGGACAGAAGAGCTGTAGATGTGCTATAGTCTAGGTGAAGGATAGAAGGGCTGTAGATGTGCTATAGTCTGGGTGAAGGATACAAGAACTGTAGTTGTGTTATAGTCTGGGTGAAGGATAGAAGAGCTGTAGATGTGCTATAGTCTGTGTGAAGGATAGAAGGGCTGTAGATGTCCTATAGTCTGGGTGAAGGATAGAAGGGCTGTAGATGTCCTATAGTCTGGGTGAAGGATAAAAGGGCTGTAGATGTGCTATAGTCTGGGTGAAGGATAGAAGGGCTGTAGATGTGCTATAGTCCGGGTGAAGGATAGAAGGGCTGTAGATGTCCTATAGTCTGGGTGAAGGATAGAAGGTGTGTAGTTGTGCTATAGTCTGGGAGAAGGATAGAAGGGCTGTAGATGTGCTATAGTCTGGGTAAAGGATAGAAGGGCTGTAGATGTCCTATAGTCTGGGTGAAGGATAGAAGGGCTGTAGATGTGCTATAGTCTAGGTGAAAGATAGAAGGGGTGTAGATGTGCTCTAGTCTGGGTGAAGGATAGAAGAGCTGTAGATGTGCTATAGTCTAGGTGAAGGATAGAAGGGCTGTAGATGTGTTATAGCCTGTGTGAAGGATAGAAGGGCTGTAGATGTGCTATAGTCTGGGCTGTAGATGTGCTCTAGTCTGGGTGAAGAATAGAAGGGCTGTAGATGTGCTATAGTCTGGGCTGTAGATGTGCTCTAGTCTGGGTGAAGGATAGAAGGACTGTAGATGTGCTATAGTCTGGGCTGTAGATGTGTTCTAGTCTGGGTGAAGGATAGAAAGGCTGTAGATGTGCTATAGTCTAGGTGAAGGATAGAAGAGCTGTAGATGTGCTATAGTCTAGGTGAAGGATAGAAGAGCTGCAGATGTGCTATAGTCTGGGCTGTAGATGTGCTATAGTCTGGGTGAAGGATAGATGTGCTGTAGTCTGGGAGAAGGATAGAAGTGCTGTAGATTTGCTATAGTCTGGGTGAAGGATAGAAGGGCTGTAGATGTGCTATAGTCTGGGAGAAAGATAGAAAGGCTGTAGATGTGCTGTAGTCTGGGAGAAGGATAGAAGTGCTGTAGATTTGCTATAGTCTAGGTGAAGGATAGAAGAGCTGTAGATGTGCTATAGTCTGGGTGAAGGATAGAAGCACTGTAGATGTGCTATAGTCTGGGTGAAGGATACAAGGACTGTAGTTGTGTTATAGTCTCGGTGAAGGATAGAAGAGCTGTAGATGTGCTGTAGTCTGGGAGAAGGATAGAAGTGCTGTAGATTTGCTATAGTCTGGGTGAAGGATAGAAGAGCTGTAGATGTGCTGTAGTCCGGGCGAAGGACAGAAGGGCTGTAGATGTGCTGTAGTCCGGGCGAAGGATAAAAGTGCTGTAGATTTGCTATAGTCTGGGTGAAGGATAGAAGAGCTGTAGATGTGCTATAGTCTGGGTGAAGGATAGAAGAACTGTAGATGTGCTGTAGTCCGGGTGAAGGATAGAAGTGCTGTAGATTTGCTATAGTCTGGGTGAAGGATAGAAGAGCTGTAGATGTGCTTTAGTCTGAGTGAAGGATAGAAGAGCGGTTCTTCTATCCTTCACCCAGGCTATAGCACATATAGTCAAGGTATAACTATAAGATCTTGTAGTTATATCTGCTGGTCTTTGAAGTCTGTGCACATAGTGCAGAATGGAAGGTGTACCAGTAAATAAAAATAACAGGTTTGAGCCATTGTCCTATATCATAACATTATATCACTGTACTTTTTGAACTCCTTTTGACAGATCTTTGAACATGTTTTTTGTATTTTTCAAATAATAGCCCCAAATAAATTAATGAAAGTATTTCTTTGGCATTTGCAGATACTTTATATTTCTGAAAGCATGATGGTGGGGAACTAGGCATCTGTATTGATCATAATTACCATTTTTATTGTGCTGTATCTAGGTGAAGGTAGCCGCTGTAAAGGGGGTGTATTTTCTTAGTGCCCATTTGCATTTTAAAAATGAATTGACTGATATGTTGGATTTAAACCTGAAGTACAACTATCTTTTCCAAGATAGTGATATGAGCAACATTTCTTGCAGTCTCTAAGTACACCCATATGAGACAGCACTTACTTTGTAATAAGTCATTATTACAGAAGGCCTATGAGACCTGCCATTCTGCTTCATACATACACAAGACTCCATGCTATATCAAAGTGGGTGTATATGTGTGTTCAGTGCTCACACTGGCAGATGCATAAGAGAGTTATGATGGTGCCGAATTCAGGCCAAAATAGGAGCAACAATTTAAAGTAATTTTCATATGCAGTCTTTTATTTGCAAATTACATTTCAAACCCTCTTCTGTTTGGATTCTGTAGTTTGCTACCACAGAAGTACCTAAAATTCACATTGGAAAATAAGCTTCAAAGTGACAAATCATCTTTAATCTGTAATAAAATATTATTAAGCACATTGTACTCAATGGTTCAATGTCTATACACACATATATATTTATATATATATATATATATATATATATATATATATATATATATATATATATATATATAAAAAATATATATATATATATATATATATATATATCTATATGGGTCTACTTTAGTTGACCGAAACGCCAGTTCGCCGACACACAAAACACCGAGACCAAACAACCGAAAACACACAATACCAGCAACTCACAAAACCGAACACCATTACACCACCACACAAAATGTAAACTACACATTACACACAATTACATATCCACTAACCTTAACCCAAACCCTAACCCTAAGGTCCGACACTACCGCACACTTACTCTACCCGCACCCTAACCCTAACTCACTTAACCCACCCCTAAACCTAAAGTCCGTCACTATCGCACACTTACCCTACCTGCACCCTAACCCTAACTCACTTAACCCACCCTAAAACATAAAGCCCGTCACTATCACACACTCACCCTACCCGCACCCTAACCCTAACTCACTTAACCCGCCCCTAAACTACAGTCCGTCACTATCACACACTTACCTTACCCGAACCCTAAGTCCGACACTACCGCACACTCACCTTTCCCACACCCTAACCCTAACTTCCTCACTATCGCACACTTACCTGTCCGCTCCCTAACCCTAAATCCCTCACTATCGCACACTTACCGAGTCGCGCTCACACGTTGCCCATGCCGGTCTTTGGGCTGTCGGAATTTCACCTTGTCAATCACCTTCATTTTCGGTCGTTTGGTCTCGGTCTTCTGCATGTCGGTGAACTGGCATTTCGGTCAACTAAAATAGACCCATATATATATATATATATATATATATATATATATATATATATATATATATATATTCATAGGTAAATACTAGGCTAGCTGCCCTTGCAGGCCATTTTAAGCCTAGCCAGTTTACCTTTTTGTGTTGGAAATAACTTATCCCATTTGGTTATAGATCGGTCTTATCCATCCCATGGTTAATAATTATAAATTATCTCTAATTAGAACAACTGGGATCATACCACAGATAATGTGAGGGGGACCCCCCTCTGCCATGCATGGGATAAAGCATTCAGGAGCTGCCTCTGTCCATTACAGTAGAGGGGCAGTCCTGGGTAAATTTTTTTTAATATGGACAGGGATAAACATTTTTCTTGAGGATGGGGTGTTTGATTCTAGTGCAGCGGTAGACTCTGTGAGATATTCTTGTCCCTCCAAATCATTCTGTTAATGATGCAGAAGAGGTTTAGATCCCTAGACCAAGTATGTTTGATGTCATTTGACTTGTTGATGTGCAGTAATTCCATCAGTAATGGGTCAGAAGGTGCCTCGTATGCAAGACGCAGGTCAAATCTTAGCATTCTGTTGGATACTGAGTTTATCGACAGGGCTTTGACTCCATGTAAAACATGTTTTTTTAAGGCCTTGTATTCTTTTAGTAAGGTATTTCTGTGGGACTTCCATTTGTTTTATGTGTCTGGACAGACTTGACAAAAATCTTTAACAATTCTATTTTTTTTTTTTTTTTTTTTTTTTAATAAAGATCTTAGGTCCTCTGTTCATTTATATACTCTGGCAGTTTAACAATTTATTCCAGACAGCTACTTCATTGTTGTAAATCACACAGATTTTCTGTTTTCAAAAGTTTCTAGTTTAAAGTTATTACAAACAGATCTTGTTACATGAGTATTTCTATAGACTTTGGCATGTCTCTAAAACAGCAGTTCCTTTTTGCCTTGAACATTGAGCATGTCTTTAATCTTTATTTGTAGTTTAGTTCATCCATACCTATTATTTTAATTACTCAGCTCCATATTCCTTCTCCCATCTTGACTTTTTCATGCCTGAATTTTTGAGTTGATTACTAAGGATCACTCCTGTTCAAGGCACAATGTTGAGTGGAAGAAGTAATATATCCTCTCTGTCATTGTGGCTAATGTATCACTATTGAACAGAATATTGCAGTTGCCTTATTTACTGTTTTTTCACAATTATTTCAGAATGGTACTTTGGTGTGTTCTGTAACTCATATATCCTTTTATTGTTTGACTTTCTGAATCATTGTACATCCTTATTTGGACGGTGCAGTGGTAGCGTTGTCACAGCAAGAGGTTCTCTGGTTCGATTCTCGGCTGGGGTGCCTTCTGTGTGATGCCTGCATGTCCTCCCTGCGTTCATGTGGGGTTCCTCCGGGTGCTCCGGTTTCCTCCCACGTTACAAGAACATGGATCTAGAGCATTTCTCCCTGGGCCTCCGCTGAACATTGGCTTAGTTCCAAGTTGGACTTTCCCAGTTAACAAATGTTAAATAAAAAAATAAATAAAATAATTACCATGACCAAATGTTCTATAAAAGTTTCACTGTGCAAGAAACACTCATTTATATCATCTATAATTTCTTAAGATTACAGATTGTAAACTCTTGATTCTTCTAATTGCTTTTATGTCATCTGTAGAATTACTCAAACATTTGCCACATGTGTTAATGTCAGGAATGCATGCATTTAATCAAGGTGGGGCAGAAAACAAACACAGGGGGCACATAACACATTCCCCGTCTCCCATGCTAAAATGCTTCTGTTGATTCCCACACTGCAACTTGTATTACACAAGCATGCATCGGCTGATTTTATTATAAAAGTATATGACTGCTGTATCAAATCTTGATTTTATCTCATTGCAGCTTAGTTATATCAGAAACCATACAGAAGTAAAAATGCAAGATACCAATGTATAAGACGTTGCACATCTGGCAAGCGTTAAGCTTTTACAAATGGACTTGAATCCATTCACTCACTAATGGTGAAGAGTCATCCCCAGAACAATGATAACAAAAGCCAACTGCAGGGGCCATCACTTAATCAGACATGTGGATTGCTTGCCCCTTGTCAGTAACCTTTCTGTGAGGTATACTGGGCATCACCACAGGGGCTAGTACATCTTCCCCTATGAATGTGCATACTCCCATGAGATTGCTCATTGAAGTCTTCTGCTATCCAAAACTTGGTACACCATATACCCACACAAGTGACATGTTCCTTTCCTTCAAAGGCTTGCAGCTGCATACAGCCAGCTTCACCCTCTCCCCTAAAGACGGGCACACTCTTCTCCCTACCAACTCTGCTAAGCATCCTGGCCACTACTTAATCTCAGGTCACCCCGGCACAGTCAGGGTTTAATACTTCATTATCAGAGGTGACTGATTCACATCCATATTTACTGTACCATAAAAATCCATTTGACAGACCTAGCTGCTATATCCCTTCTGATAATTATACTGAAATATATTGCCAGATCTGTGTTGCTTTCATTAATAAGTTTGCAGTGTTGTTATGCTACAGATGTGAGAGTACTCAGTATGTAATTAAAAGTCTTTGTCCGGTTACTGTGGTTTGAATACTGGGACCAACTCTGCTTGATTTTCGTACCCACACTATTTTGTGATTCCCTGCTGACCTGTTCAGTGGGCATAATGGTGGATAATGGACAAGGAAATCCGCACCCAAGCCAACATACCACCTGCTTCTATGCATTCATTTATTTTTAAGTCTCTGCTTTCTATGCAGCTACTTATTTATTATTTTTTATTTATTTTATTTTACATTTGTTTACTGGGAGAGTCTAACTGGGTAAGAAGCCCATTTTCAGTGGAAGCCCAGCAAGAAAAGCTCCACGGTGGTTAGCACAATAAATGCAATACACACGTTATTTAATTACAGAACAAAAGAAAGGAGGTGATGTATGCTTACTCAGTAACACCAGCGTAGGATAAACATACATTATGATGCTACATTTGTAATTTGCTTACAGAAGAAGTATGCAATGCAAACAGTCTATGTTAATATACAGTGGGATAAGACTGCACTCCTTGGCAGGAATATAAAGTTCTGCAGTAGCAGCAGGAGAACTTTATTATTTAATGGAGGGTGGTAGTGAAGGCTTGATAGTGACTGAGTATAGTTGAGCACTATAATGAGGATAGTACTATTATGTAGAAAGAGTTTAATAGAATAGTATTATATAGAGAGTGTGATTTAGATCCATTAAGGGGAACTAGCCAGGATCTGAACAGTTACATATCCATGTTTTATTTTAATGGGACCGGAGGAGGTTTTTGAAGTTTTTTGTTTTCTGTGGTCCTGATTTCTAGAGGGATTCATCCTTTGTTTGCAGTGTCCTCCTATTCTTAAGTCAGTTTAATAATTAGATCTTTCTTATAAACCTACATTCTTCCTTTACCAGTTATAGCTGAATCCCCACTGTTATTTGCTGTTTTGCCATTGGGCCTACTCAGATCTACACTGTGTCTTCTCTTATCTGAACTAACCTTCTTATAATGCATAGTGTATACTCCTTGCAACCATTTTAATTCCTTTCCTGAGAACCCTGAATGAGAAGTCAAACATTCATTGTACAGGTAGACATTTAGAATTGACAATTCCTTATCCGTAAACAGCTGTGGGGAAATTTTAAGTTAAACAGAATCCACTATGCGCAAATGCATAATTGATATATAGACTCCATAGCTGACAGTCTCTGTAATATGGCATTTTAACTGACAATGGTTAACTTGCTCATTATTATGAGACAAGTCCCTTAGAAGGGTTAGTGTTTTCCTATCATGTTGCAACTGGGCAGCATGGTTACTCGGTGGAAATGGGTTAGATCCAAGGGGTGGGGTTCAGATCGTTTATCAGGAATTTGCATGTCCTGCCAATGTCAGATGGGGGTTTCTCTGGGTTCTCTTAACTTAGTTCCACCTCTCAATAGTGCTTTTCCCTTTACTCTTACGGCTGAATAGGGTCTGTGACAATCAATTCACTTGCTTAATAAAGAAAAAAAAATAAATCAGTAAGCTTACCTGGTGTTTATGGTTTCTTTTCCTCTAAGTGAAGACATACTTTTTAGTGGATGTGACAGCTGTTGCTTTACTATTGTATTTACAAAAAATACTTTTATGTTGATATCACCAAATAATATTTTTTGTGAAAAGTTGAGTGTTGCAGATAAAAATAAATATATGCCGTAATCAAAACTGGTCTGGATATAAAGTGCCTCATACATGCTTTGAACATCAGCCCAAAATAATAATAGAAATGAAGCCCAAACCTATATGATTGTTAACCAGACTAATCGGTGGACCTTTTTTCAGCTACAGGAGTAAGGGGAATATAGTATCTGAATATGTATGGACAATTTTGTGTGGTAAATCAATGGGCTTGCTTTTAAAAAGTGGGAGAAAATGCATGCAGAGAGTGACCTGTGGTCAGGACTGAACCTGGGATCTGTGAAGCACAGAGCTTGTCAACGAGCCACTTTTCTTGTACAGCACAATATTAGTATTCTGTTTCATGTGATCTATGATGGGCTGCTAGCTTTGTACCCTGCAGTTTGTAATTCATTACTGTATCATACATGTTAATTAAAAAACAGAAATAAATCTCTAAAGGTGTGCAGGAGTCAGCAGGTGGCAGAATATTTGTTATTTCTTGTAACACTGCTACAAACTAATGGCTATTAACATGGAGCAGCGATTTTGTATGACTTCTACCATTTGTAAGCCTGTCTTCCTGGCAAAAATTATCATTATTTAGTTGTTTCATTATTTATTTATTTATTTGCCATATGGACATTGAGAATTGAATTAACTGAATACGGAATTTATTAAATATTTCCCCACTGATTTTTCTTCTCTTCCAAAGTTCATGCAACTACAAGAAGCTCAACATTTATTTATTATTCCATACCCATTTTATTGTTTTCAAACTCACATGTGAGATGGAGCTTATCTTGGAAATCAGTGGATGTAAAGCAGATACTAGCCCCCATTACAGGACATGTGCATACCACACCTACAAGCAATTTTTGTTGCTCACCAGTTTACCTATTAAAATATCTTTGAATCTCAGAAGATCTGGAAAGAAACCAGAAAAATCAGTGTATACTCAGACTGAGCATGCAGATTATACATAGAAGTTACGTCAGCTTTTTAACTGAACCAAACAGTCAAGACTTTTGAGGCAGCAACATTAACCACAAAACCACTGTGCCACCCAATTTGGAAACCGTTATGGCAGAATTAAACTCTGCAAGTATGCATTATAAATAATATTTTTATGGGATGCCACACTGGGTGCAGGACATTCAGTTAAGTGAATCTGGGTTCCTACTGTCACCCCCCCCCAACTGGGGGTTAGGGATTGTAGGTTAGCATAATGGTTAAGGTGTGAACTTACAAACATAAAATACAGGGTTTGATTCCCACCTAGGGAAGAATGACTAAGCTTAAAAAGTCCAAGGTTATTAGCATGGTAATTACCTATTCCCTGCTGTCTCCACCTAACTGTAAATGACTGAGAAATTGGGATCTATTCTTATTATTGCATTCACAGTACTCATGGATATATAATACTTTCAGAGATAAATTCCACAGAAGTAAGTCTGTTTGTGTGTACAGCCCATAATACTAGTAAAGGGCAAAGATGAATTCCACAGATGTAAACCCGTTTACGTGTATAGTTGCACAGTATTAGTAATGGACTGGTCTGGAGAAGGTTCCACACCTGTAAATCAGTTTACTTGTATGTGAGGGTAATACAAATTATTGCCAAGGGAAGGTTTCACATCTGTAATAACTTTCATGTACAGTTGTATAATACTAGTTATTTTCTTTGGTTGATTCAACAGATATAAATAAGTTTGCACGAACAGTTGTGTAATACTAGTTATCAGTTGAAAAAATGTTCCAAAGATGTTAATCAGTTACTTGAATGTACAGTGGGGTAATTGTAGTTGGTGACTAGGGAGGGTCCCACATATGTAATCAGTTTATATGTACAATACAAGTGGGTAAAATAAGTTAATATCTGAGGAAGGTAATAGAGTTGTAAAACATTTTCTTGTACATTAGTATCACACTAGTTATTGACATGAAAAGGTTCCATAGATGTAAATCAGTTTACATGTACGCTATACAATAATCATAGCGATGTGTAGAAACTCATTTCGCAGATGTAACTCAGTCAGGTATAATTCTGCAGTGAAGCCAAAGCATTTTACAAAAACTGAAAGTACTAAAAACTCTTAAATATAACAGACAAATAGAATAAACCAAGGCTGAAGTTCACGTACAGGTAACATGATTCAAATGCATTAATTTTAGTAGGCCTTGAGAAAAAGGCACATCCTGAAAGACTGCTTGAAGCTAACCATGCTAGCAATGATCTTAAGTTGCCACGGCACAGAACTTTACTTGGTACATTAAAAATACAAACCACAGCCTTTCAGATTCTTCTTGGGCATTACTAGCAATCTCTCACCAGATGAGCAGGCATAGGTGAAAACTGGGCACTAACAACCGTTTAAAATGAGGAGGATACAAAAATAGTGCAAGATAAATAAGAAGCATGGATTAGACTCTGCAGAATAGGTGTAACAACACTATATTGTGAGGTAGCATCTAGTATGTGCACTGCAGAATTCTGTTCACTGGGGACACTCCTAGTCGAAAGCAACAAAACTTAGCAGAGGGTGCTGCCTTAGTCCAGTCATAAGAAGGCCAAAGCATGCATGACTATTGCACAGTTCTCTAGTGAAGTAAGTAATTTATCCATGAACTGCTCTCCAGGTGGTAAGACAAATTAACAAGCCAGCACCTGTTGCTTAAGTCACTGCCGTTTGTTAAACATTATTCCTAGACAGTATAATGTAGAAACAGAGGCACACCTGTGCCCACAATAAATAGCTATGGAAACAACCCTACAAGTTGTAGGTGGCCATAGAGTCACATTAATATTTATTGCACAGGTTATGACTGATATAAGCTTCAAACTATTCCTTATCCAAACAACAGTGGTATCCAGATTATCTTCAAGTGAAGCCAGTGTGTTCCTAAGGGAAACTGAGGTAAAGTCATAAATCATTAGTGTGAGTCCGATACCTCAGACTTCTGGTTTTAAATTATTTCTCAATGTGGACACATATATACCTGAACAATAATAGGCCAAGGCTAGAACTCTGCTGTTTAGTGGGAAGCTTGAGGAAAAATTAATGCCTTGAAACAACCCTTTGTGTTCCCTCAGAAATAAGAGGCTAATCAGTCCAAGTAAAGAGAGAGTGGCAAACAGGCCACAGTGGAAACACAAACGTTTCATCATGATTGCATTGTCCATGAAGGTAAAATCTACTGACGGATCAAGGAGAGACAAAGTTGTATAACAATGTTGATCTTTCAACATGGAAAGGTCATTACTGTTATTGCATCTCATTAAAGTGAAACCAAGTATTAAGAATGCCATAAGATATATGAAATAATTCAAAGTACACATAAACAGTTTTCTTCATAACCTTAGTAATAAATGTTAGAGACTGGGCAAAAAAATTTTCTAGATTGTGTGGGTCAAGAAAAGGCTTCTTGAGCATCACAGTTATCAAATGTTTTAATGCTGCTGTAAAACATCTTAACACAGAGACGAACCCTGAATCTGAAATATAATTGTACCCAATATATGCAGAAAAGGTAAAGCTAAATGGACTAGTCCAGGATCCAGTATGCATTTAGCAGGTCAAAGATTTGAAATCAAACTCATGAGCTCAAAATTGATAGGATAATTAAATGTATGCCAAGTCCAGCCAACGGTCATCCACAAGAACTACATTTCAGCCCAATTGGAAGCCCCTAAATAATTTCTAACAGTCCAGTTGAGACTCCCAGAATATTCCTACTAGCCCAGTTGAAATCTACTAAGTAGTTCTAGACTAACCTGGTCAATCATGTCCACTAAATAATGAGTAACAGTCTCTAATTCAGAGACTGAAAACAGTCCAGTAAGGGAGATCGGTAGAGCTGCACAACCTGATCATTATAAGGCTACATTAATTTATAGGTTCATATGTGTATACTACACTAATGACCACAGGGGCCTTCATATACCTAGTTGTGCATCCCAAATGTATATGACAAGTTTAGGAACCTTAAGATTATTCTAAGGGCTGTAAGTAAGCTAGTGCTTGGGTGGTCAGGCATTTGCAGGCTACTGTCTCCATTAGGGACATAAGTGCAAGATCAGGGGTGAATTTCCAATTTCCTCTCGATAGGTCCAAGATATGGTTGAGCTGGCTTAAGGAAGACCTGTGCTTCACATGGATGGGAAGATGGTTCCAGAGAAGAAGTCGTACCTGCTACACATACCTGCCCTTCCAAAATGTCCCGTTTATACCACAAGCAAGGTATAAGTTCTTAGATCAGGTAAATCTGATGCTGTTTGTTTTATGGATATGCCTAAGGTCTACCAGAGTGGGGTCAAAGGGTGCTTTGAATGTTGGACATGGATTGCCCCTCAGTAGTCTGCAAGAGACTGAGTACAGGCATAGGGATTCAAGGCAATCTGCACAGGGCATGTTGCTTCTGCCCTTTATCTTTTATTCTGATAACCCTTTGTGGACATTCCAGTCATTTCATGTGCCTGGTCAGGTACATACCGAAGGAGACATGTTCAATGACTGGTCTGAGGAGGGGCAAATACAGTGGATTTCCTGAAGATGACTTCCTTGGATCTAGATGCTGTACTGTTGCTTATAAGTTGCAGAACATAGAATGATTTTTCTCAGTGCTATAGACACATGATGGGCAAAAGCCAGGTTACTATGTACATGCATCCCCAAATCCCTAACTACTTGGTCTGCTCTTATGGGCATGTTATCAATAAGGCAGGTTCCAGGGGCAGCTGCCATCCCAAAGGATCTTATTATGCATTTCTTAACACTGACTGTTAGACCGTAGCTCTGGCACCAGTTATTTGTTTGGGTCAGACCTTCTTGGAGCATATTAAGGTCTGGGGGAATTCTATGACTGCACCTACTTTTTGGTCATCTGGAAACTTGGCCAGCATGAGGCCTGTGACATTGGCCTTGATTCAGAGATTTAGATGCCAAAATGGGGCACAGAGACCTGAGGGACTCCACTAGTGACCTGCTTCTTTTGTTGAGATGGCTTTCCCTAGTCTAACTTCATAGGTTCATAGGTTCATAGGTTCATACTAGGCTATCTGCCCGAGGGCATTTACAAGCCTAGCCCATCGTTTTGTGGCTTACGCCACCCCTTAAGTATGGGGAACTATACCCATTATTTTGCTGTGCCTCTGTCGAGCAGTGACACTGAGGTAATCCCTGGGGTATATCTGCGATCTCCCATCCATTGGTCAAGATTTCTCTTGAACAAGGCCAGCGAGGTGCTCTGCCTCACATGTACCGGGATTTTGTTCCACAGCATAGGGAGTCTTTGGGTGATGAATCTATCCCTCCAGCACGTCCTATTAATAGCCGTGTCAAGGTTTAAGTCTCCGGCCCTTGTGCCTCTGATGGATCTAGATTTTTGAGGTGAACCATATTCATCAAATCTGGTTTTGTCATGGCCTTGTATGTTACGCAAAGATCACCTCTGAGCAAGCGTGGCGACTGAATAGAGCTGGAGTTCTTTCAGTCAGGCAGCATAGGACAGATTTTTGAGACCCTTTATCCTTTTGGTGAGGAATTTTCTGGCCTCTCCAGCTGCTGCAAGTGTCGGGTCAGATACATTCCGAATGGGGCATTGTACACAATCATTGGTCTGATGAGTGATGAGTAAAGGGAGACTATGACCTCCCTTGATCTAGATGAGAATCCCTTCATGATAAGGTGGGCAATGTAGAAGGTCTTCCTAACTACTTTAGCTACATGGGTGTCGAATGACAGACTACTATCAACCTGGGTCCCCAGGTCCCTGATAACTTCTTCTGTGCTCAGTGGATTGCCACCTATTTGGTAGCTAGGGGTAACCTTGTTTTTCCCGAAGGGTATGACTATGCATTTTTTGGCATTTAACTTTAGGCCGTGGCTCTGGCACCAGTTATCCGCTTCTGTGAGACCCTTCTGAAGGATATCTGTGTCAGATGTGTTTTCTACTATGGCCAGTTTGCAGTCATCTGCAAACTTTGTCAGCCATAACCCTCCTGTGTTTGCTTGTACTTGGAAAAGTAGAGGCCAAACAAGAGTGGGCCCAGGACTGAGCCCTGTGGGACACCACATGTGACAGGCTTTGAGTCTGACATGGCGCCAGCAACTCTGACCCTGTGGGTTCTGTCACTCAGCCAGTTTGCAACCCATCTTGTGATGTATGGGTTGACATTTAAGCTGATGAGTTTTTCAATGATACCCGAGTGGGGTATTGTATCGAAGGCCTTAGCCAGATCGAGGTAGGCTGTATGGACTGCCTTTCCTCATCAATGGCTTTGGTGACTGTTTCAAAAAGTCAACCAAGTTTAAAAGGCATGATCTGCCTTTGACAAAGCCAAACTGGGTTGGATCCAAAGTCTGCAAATTCCCTATGTCTTTATTTATGAGGTCCATTATGATCCTCTCCATGGCTTTGCAGATAAGGCTTGTCAAGCTAATGGGCCGGTAATTTCCAGGGTCGGTGGAGGCACCGCCTTTGTGAAGTGGTACCACAGTTGCAGTGCGCCACTCCTGGAGTGCGTATCCAGAGGTAAGACTTTGATTAAACAGCTGTCCTAGCTGTGGGTTTAATTCCTCATTGAGTTCATGGAGCACACAGCTGGGGACACCATCAGGTCCCATGGATGCTGTGTTTTTTGCTTTGGAGAGAGCAGTTCTCACTTGGGCGCTGGAGATGTTTGGGGGGCTGCAATCGTTTGGTATAGATATCTCTCCTTTTGGGGGGGAGGGGAGAAGTTTGCACTGAACCTGTCAGCCAGTATGTTGGCAATGTCTGTAGAATCAGTAATCTTCACATCATTTTAAACTAGCTCTGAGCATATCTGGGAGTTTCCTCCCAGGTTTCTAACATAGCTAAAGAAGGCCTTATGATTGTCTTTTGAGTCTTTAGCTATTTTTCTCTCGAAATTTGCTTTGGATGATTTTATGAGAGCTCTTAGTTTTTTACATATAGTGATCAAGGGTGTCTTACCTTTTAAGGATTTTGCTCTATCTTGTAGTAGCTTCCCCCTTTTGTTGTAGAGTTTGTTTATGTCTGGGGTCCACCAGACTGGATGCTTGCCTTTGGTACAAAGAGTCTTTGTTTTGCTTGGGATTGCCTTATCCATGCAGTCCTGCAGGTGCTGGTAGAAGGCATTTGTAAGTGATTCAGCGGCTTGAGTACTGTTTTCTGCTGGCTCGGGGGCCTTAAAGGAGACCACACTAGTCTTTAGAAGTGTGAAGTCGGCTTTTGAGAAGTTCTTTACTGTGGTCTTTTTATTTCAGGTCGGCTGGGATGAGGACCTCCAGCGAGATTAGTTTGTGGTCTGATCTCACCAGTGAGGGGTACACCTCCGGTGTTGAACATTGTGCTCCCATGTTCATGATGATGAGATCAAGTATGTTATCTCCTCTTGTGGGGATGGTGACTAGTTGTTCCATGGCATTTGAGTTTATGAATTCCAGGAACTTTTGGGCTAGGGTGTTTGGGCTTGTGTAGTGTTCCCAGTCTATATTAGGGTAATTGAAGTCACCTAGTATGATGGTGTTTGGTGATACATTTATCCCCTCTAGTGTTTTCAGGAAGGCCATGTGAGGTTCCTGAGTTTGTGAGGGTGGCCTGTAACATGCTACAATTTGCAGAGCAGTCTTGCCTATGGTTAATTGCACCTGGATGGTCTCCGATGCATCGTGGCGTTGCCACCAGTCATGAGGTGTGAATGTCCATGATGAATATGGATACCCCTCCTTTCTTGGTATTGTCCGGATTTTGGGGCCGGAACGCATGATATGAGGTAAAACCTGATAGCGCTGGGGTGCTCTCAGGAGCCTTGAACCAGGTTTCTGTCACAGCACAGACATCGATGTTCTCCATACTGAGAAGGGCCTCGAGTGCGTGCATTTTGAGATTTAGACTTCTGGCATTGAGCAGCATTACCCTTAGTTTTTTCCTTTTTGTGTTCTAGGGTGGTAGGTTTAGAATTTGAGCCTTGCCTAAAAAGGCACTATGGGGGTGGCAAGAGCCTTTGCCAATATCCGGAATCCCAGGGGTGACAGGTGCAAGCCGTCCCTTGCGAAGCAGCGTGGCTTGTCCAGCATGTCATCCCAGGCAGACAGACACTGGATCCCCTTTGAATGACACCAGTGTTTAAGCCAATTGTTAAAGCTGATCATCTTATCTCTGTATTGTGGCATCATTCTTGGTGAAGGTAGGATACTGCTCAAGGTCAGGGTCATACCTGCCTGGGCTACATAATCATGGATCCTATCTGACAGACACATGGATATCCATCAGGTGACATATCTAATTCCATGATTTTGTCTACAATGCTGGAGTGGAGTGTTGTATCAAATGTCTTAGCCAGTTTGAGGTAGGCAGTATGCACCATATTGCCCTCATCCATTGCTTTGGTGACCTTCTCAATTCCTGGTTGAGTAGGCATGATCTGCCCTTGATTATGCCAAATTGGGTTGGATCCAGTGTCTGAAGGTTTCCTCTGTCATTGTTAATCATCCATGATAACTGTTTCTATGGCTTTACATATGAAACCAGTCAGATGTATGGGTGTCTAGTTACCTGAGGTCCATAGTTGGCTCACCTTTGTGTAGAGGGATGACCATTTCAGATCTCCATTCACAAAGCTTGTCTGAAGACTGTGGTTAAATAGTGACTCTCGTGGTCCTTATAGCTCATGTTACGTGCTATTTAGGACCTATCCTGGGATATTATTGGGGCCCTTCTAAGACATACACCCTGGTTATCGTGGGGGGTATGTTTAATGGCATTTCATAATGGGTGGCTGGGGGGGTAAAATGGAGCAGAATTTGTCGGGCAGTAGAATTGCTATATCTTCTTTCTCAGTGTAGGTAGCTCCATTTACAATTAGGTTTGCACATTGTGGACATAGCTAAAGAAAGACTTATGGTTGTCCTTGGTCTTTGAAGCTATTTTTAATTAAAACTTTGCTTTACCATCTGACTTGCTTGTTTAGGTTGATGAGAGATTTGTATCCAGTTGGGAGTTGCACTTTCTGATTCTTGCCATGACTTTCTTTTGTTATTTTACCTATTGATGCTGGGATTTCACTAGGTTGGTTAGTTTTTTGTTTATTCTGTCCTTATTCCTGGTAGACACCGCTGTCTTTATGTATCTATTAACATGATTGTGGAGGGTCTCTGTGAACAATTCTGCATGGGCAGCAGTGCTCTCAGGTTTGAGGACCTTGACATTTTGTCAATAGTAGGAATTTTAATTTAAAATAGTTCCTAAATATTACAAGGTTAGTAGGGATCCTGGGCTGATTAAAAGCAGCAGACATTTCACTGGAAAACAGCATTGCCTTCTTACCAGAGATTTTTTTCTGATAAATAATGCCCATTAAGTATAAACTTGTCTCTGAGAATGTCTGCTTATCTCCAACAACACTCCAATCTGTTCCCAGCCTTTCTGAGATTGTGGAGTTCAAGAACATTAATATAATGCATGCATCTTAGTAGAGAATTGATATATGCAATGATAGGAAATCTAATCATGGACACTGGTGATCAGTCAACTTGTTATAGATCATCAACAGAATAACCTGCACTACAATCTAGAAGGAGCTATTCCAGTGTATGATCTAGAACAGTAGCTGTCACATTGCTTAAATTCATCTGCATTTCTAGAATAAAAAATGGAAAAATGTCAAACTGTTTCTCTGACTGAAAACATTAGACTATAAAGGTGATGTGATAACTTTTATTGGACCAACATACATTTTGATATATAGACTTCTTCAGCTTACATACTGCAGTAGCCTTTCATTTGGAAAAATGTACCAGTTCACATCTAAGTAACTTATTTTAAGGGAGCTCTAATACAGACCAAATGATGGTGAAACCAGAGAGACTGGTTGTAATAACAAAGCAATTTAGACTGCACTTAGCTGAAAGATTGTGTACAATGAGTGTCCTTTAACATGGACAGAAGATAAAATTAAACAAAAAAAAAACAATCCAGAATACATTCACAGTTGCAAAGAATTCTTTGGTAAGAGTCACTGATCCAGATTCTGAAATAATTTAGAGAAGGACAATTTGAGTAACTCATAACTAGGTCAGTTATGAAGTCAGTAAGGTTTTTAGGAAAACCTTAATGTTGCCAGGCTGATATAATAGGAAAAAGAACCTACAGATTGTTCTTGTAGCCAAGATATAGCCATGAAAGTTTGTGATACAACATGGAATCTGGATAATGTCAACCACAGATGTAAAACATATAGGATTCTAACACAAGTCATACCCCATCTAGGATATTAAAAAGATCAGCTTCTGCATATATGATGGCAGCCAAATGGGGGCAAAAGTTTTCATAGACTTAGGTCTCAATAGAAACACAATGTTGAATTCATACAACAGGATGGATGTGTTACTTGATTTGTTGCCAACTGACCCAATGTTTATGTATAGTGTCCTATAAGGAGACAGTGGAGTCCAAGCCCTGCCAATCAGCCTGCCAGACTGCAGGCTTCTAGGGTATTAACCAAAGGTAAACAAACAAACACACTAATAGCATTTGATTTCACTCCAGGGTGGCCTTGTTTGGCCCTAAAAATGTATAGCCCCCTCTCTGCTCAGGAAATATGACTACTTGATGCAAGTAGTCAGTCCCATCCCTGGATCCCCAACTACCTACAGCAAGTGCGGAAAAGGACAGAGGCCCAGCAAAAGGTTCTCTTCACAGATGAAACCCATCCAAAAAGCCAAAAAAGGGCTATTGATACCAGTGAATTGCAAATCATGCTTGAAAGTTTTTATATTTTTCATTCTAACTGATGGCATATGCAGTAATAACAAAAGGCAAGTGTGAAACAGTAAATCTATAAAAATATACCTCTGGATATAATAAAGTAAGTGGATAAAGATGCAAAAATTAAAATCATAATCAGAGAGACAGTGTGCAAAAACACCAACATCATCATCAACACCCCCCCCCCCTTTTTTTCATGTTCTGCATGGGGTCAGTGTGTCATCTGTCATGATCTCTTAATTCAGTGCCACTCTCATACCTTCTTTCACAGTAATGCCTGATTGTTACAGGTCTTCTTTCATGCAATCCATCTATCCCTTTGCTGGAAGCCCTTGTTTCCTCTTCTTTTCTTCTGTGTCTCTCAAATCTTCTTCACCATATCATTGTTTGCTTTCTTGCACATGTGCTTGAATGACCATAGACTGTTCTCTTTGACCTGTACAGCATTTAAAGCTGTTTTGACTTCTGCTGTAATGTCTTCATTTCTTTGTTTATCTCACAGTGTGAATATTACCACCTGTCTCAGGTACTTCATCTCCATCAGCTCTAGCTTCCTTGAGTGCTCAGTCTTCACTGCCCAGGTCTCAATACCATATAGCAGTACAGGTCACATCACTGTTTTCTACACCTTACTTTTCAGCTTCTTTGGCATTCTTCTGTCACACACTACCCCTGACAGTCTGTGCTAGCTGCAGCCCCTCTGATTCTAGCTTTGACATTTTCATTTATACTTACCTTTTCCTCAACCACTCTTCCCAGACACTTGAAGCTGCTAAGATTTTCCAATATTTTCCCATATATCTCAATTTTCAGCTTCTTCTGATTACTCTATTTGTTGCTGTGATGTTCCTCCTCTGTGACAGTAGTCATGGAGCCTGAATCCTCACCACTGACACCAGTGAAGGACATTTACTTGGAACAAAGACAATTACACACAGTATTTCCAGATGCAGCTCTCCACATCAAACATAGTTTCTCTTAATAGCACACAGAGAGCACAATCAGTGTAGGGTCTGAGTTTCCCTCTCTCTCTCTCTCCAGGCCCTCGGTAAGACTCCTACTACTGCAGACACTCCAAGGCCAGCTGCTCTAAGGCTGTTACAAGAGTACTCAATCATGAGTGAAATTAATATTAATACAAATGGTAGTGTTTGACCAATGTAGCAAGGCTCTCAGGAGTGACTACAGTGTCACCAAATAAATATAAGTACTTTCAAAGGTTAAAATATTCACTAAAGGACCAGCCACAATGAGAAGTTTAAATATATTTAATAATAAATGATAAAGGAACATGAAAATACTAAATATCTATTTACAATTATCACCAGAGTTTCAGACACAGGAAATATTAAAATAACACAGATGAATAGATTCATACAGATACAGAAAAACAGTATTTAACTTGATCTCACTATATTTTCCTGACTGATCTAAAGAATTACTATTCCCTGTTTACTTACTAAAGCAAGGCAAGATGAAGTATGTGAGTGATTCTTCTATGTCATGTTGCAGAAACAGACTGCCCTGAGACTTCAATCTCATCTAGTATTAAAACATCATTTTTATACTAGATTACAGAATGACATCACCTACATCTGGTCATTTGGTTTCTGCTTCCTGTACTACCCTGCTTTGCTAGAAACTGAAACAGAATCTCACATATGTGTGTTACCATACACACAGATAGAGCTTTGCAAATATGTGTTATAGCATCTAGACGCCAAAAAAAATGTCAACACTTCCACTCTTCCAGGGTAGCAATTAGTTCACTACTAAAGACAATGCAGCAGGATTCCTAGTCCTTCTTTTCCCAGACATTTTGTCTCTGGCTGCAATCAGAACTGTAAGATACAACTTTTATGGCCTACTAGATAATTAAATTTCAAACTATTTTTGAAAAGTTAGCTGGACTGAGATTAACCTCTTCTCTTCCAGTACCCTCTGTTACAATATATTAATTGCACAGTTACAATACAGTCTGACCTACAGGTGTTTTTCTTTTTCTGTCCATCAGGACCCATTGTTAGTACATTTTGTTTAACACAAGCAACTTTACAAATACATTTTCAACACAGGCACCTGTAAAAATCAGTTTGATATACAAATGACATATAATTCTTTACAAAACTCCATCTAGCTATGCTGGCATATGGTACACATCCACTGCCGTACTTCTCCTGGCATAGCTCATGATACCTCATATCATCACAGCTGCTATGACAGCTGTCCTGTCTATACTCATTTTTTCCCAAGTGGCTTATGTTTTGCATTCCTATCATGTGCTGAAGTTCCTATTCAGAGTATGCTTATGTTTCTACATCATCTGAATATGACAGTTTTGTTGATCTGTTTCCCACAATCTGTTTGCTACTGTAGTCAATCACCACTATGAACAGCTGTGGGCTTAGAGGTGACCATGATTCACACCCAGTCTTATTGGGACCCCCCCCCCCCCGTCAATCCAAACACTGTACCTCTGTCTCTGGGTCCTTGTATGTATTTTGTACTAATTCTTCCAAAGTTTCCAGGACTTTGTACTATCACCAGACTGCTGAAATCATCTTTCTTGGGACCTTGTTATATGCTTTCTGCAAGTCTAGGAATGCCTAGTTGAAGTCTTTCCTCAAATATTGCTTCTTCTTAACTACCTGTCTCACTGCAAACATCAGATCAGTTGTGCTGCATCCTGATCTTTACCTGAACTGCTCATCTTCCATCTTACTTTCTGCTACACTGTATATTCATTTATCAATCACGCTTTCCAGATTTTTCATGTATTGTGACAGACGTTTGATCCCTCTGTTCTCTCACAATCATGAATGTCCCCTTTATTCTTGTACACTAGCATTAGAGTGCTTATTCTCCAGTCATCTGGGATGCACCTCTCTCTCCATACTGATATGAATACACTGCTGTCCAGTTTCTCTCCTAACTCACCCAGCATCTTGATAATATCTGCCATGACCTTATCTGGGTTTCCTGCTTTCCATGATTTAATTTTCCTTAGTGCTGTTCTTACTTTTTCTAGGATGTGCTCTTCCTTTTTCACTGCAGGCTGTATCTGGGGCAGTCTAACTTCTGTAGGATTTTTTTTTCACTTAGAAGTTGCTGGAAGTGCTCCTTCTGAATGCCTTTGTCCAGTGGACTGGTGACTGTGTCTGTGCCTTGCAGCCTAATGGAGTTTATTTGCTCCATCTGCTGTGTCACTTCCCAGAAGCTGGCAGAGTGCCGCTGATGCCATGTTCTTTGGTCCTGCAACTGATCTTTTAGATTCTTTGTTAGTCAACCAGTATTTATTCTTTCTTTTTGTCAAAAAAAAAAAAAAAAAAAGATTGGACCTAATTGAGCACTTAATCAGCAAATTGTGATAGTACGAAGATGTTAAGATAAAATGGAGCATGTGTGTATGACTCATTCTAAATAGACCAAAAAGTATGCATAGTAGTTGGAAAGAAGTACCTGTTTTCAATTAAAATGTATTGAAGCTATGCCATATTAATATAGCTGTAGTCTATACCAAGCAAATTTACAACACAGATTAAATATATGTGTCACAGCTGAATAAGGGAAGGCAATCAATATCCAGTGTGAGCATGAGTATGAGGTGCAGTAAAAGACTCCAGAAAGTTCTAATGAAGAGTGAAATCTCAAACAGCAGGAGAATCACCCATCCCAGTAGAGTCCATTATCCTGGTAATAATATCCAGATGTGAGCCAGAAATCATAGAGCATAGCATAGAAAAATGTGCTAATGTGACACAGGAGACATTTTGTAGATGATATCCGAGTCCAATCAAAACAAGCAGAGGTAAAGTTCATGGTAAATTATTTATCTGTTTATTTAATTGAAGAGGATCCAATAAGACAGGGAACATTTTCAGTGGACATGCAGGGAAAAGCTCCAACTAATGCATTACAAAAAGAAGCAGTAAAATGTAAATAATTATGAACATTATAGTGTTACAGAAAGAAGTGCACACTGCAATGTAGATATAACAGGACAATACAGAGCATAAAAATGCTGGCTTTGTGACACAGAGGAATGAAACTTTTGACTGTGAACCAAATCACCTGAGCTCAGTTAGTGGTCCTTGGAGCTGAAGGGAAAGAATGGAAGTAAGTGCCCAATACTATCTGACCCATTCCGTTAGCTGTGGTGCTGTCAGGTAGTTCCCTGGCTTATGGACAAATGGAGTGCATCCTTAAATGTTGATGCTTCCTGTCAGGGAAGGGGATTAAGCTAGAACTTCAGGTTGTTGGCATAAGGGTGGTAGTCAATGGTACAGTGAAGCACAGATCATAGTAAGGAGTTGGTGTATGGTGGGACTGACTAAGGCACACTTTAGGGCTGCCTGGATGATGATTATCCATGAGCTGCTCTTGCCTCTATCTGTCATCCAATCTGAATGAGTTGCCATAAAGGAAGCTTCCCCTGGAGAGGGAGGATCCCCATAACATGATATAGTGAGCCAGCAGATGAAATAGACTGCAAAATGGGGGAGGTCTGGCTAGTGGGATGATGGCTGGTGATTGCAATGTTTGCATGCGTGTGTGTGTGTGTGTGTGTGTGTGTGTGTGTGTGTGTGTGTGTGTGTGTGTGTGTGTGTGTGTGCACGCGCGCGCAGGCACAACCATGTATCTATGACCTATGTTTTATAGATATATATATATATATATATATATATATATATATATATATATATATATATATATATATATATACACACACACACACACACACACAAACACACACACATATGGGGTTATATCTAATCTTACTGAATGATATTATTATCAACAGTCTACAACTAATGGAAAGAAACATTGCAACTGCACTCATCATGAATGCATGTTATCATATCATAGCTTATGATACAAAGCAAACCAGCCAGCCTACTACATCACCAGCACTGGCAGATCCACCTGTGCAGTCTTACCACACACTTACTTTAGAGCCTGCTGTCTCAATTTCAATAGCAGATGTAGATGCAAGTTTCATTAAAGACTTATAACATAGTCTCTACTATAAACTTAACAATGTACTGTAAGATGCTTCTACACGTACCCCTCACAACTATCCACTATTTGTTGAAAAATTTAATTTTAGCTTTAAATAATAGGATGCCATGAAATTTTGAGTGGCCCCTTTAAATTATGATTTGTTTACAGTTTGTCCATTGATGATGAGGCTACATCATAAGAGCCACAACTGCACGACCACATCACTTTCTGGTAATTAGTAAGTAGGAAGGAATACTTTGCAGACTCCGACTTGACATGTGTTATTGTTCTAATTTGTGCGTGCACCAGACAGTAGGAAACATGTCAATGCCCTCCACATGGACAGCAGTGGAGAAGAGGTCTTTTCATTTCAATTTAATATAGGAATGGACTTGTCTTCCAGACTGAAGGTATCAGAAGTTAGCAATTTCAGAAAATGGAACTTGGAATGGAAGTCTACCTACTCTAACTTGTCTGTATTTTAAGATTTGTCACTTCTTTATGTACTGTTCCCCAGGTAGATTACTCTAGCATGAATGTTATAGTTTTAAACTGTGGGTATATTTAATCAGGAGAGAGAGTCAGAATTTTAACTTTTGGTATTCTATGATTCAGCAAGTTTAACATTTCATCTTAACACTTCTGTCTTTTCAAATATGGATTTTTTTTTTATTTGATGAGAAGTTGTAGAATCACAGGGAAATCATTAAGTGGTTTATGGGAGGAGATAATATGTATAACAATGCAGGTCCACTATGCTTCAAAGATATCAGATGTGAATGCTTATTTGGTTATGTAATAATTTTTTTTTTACTCCCTTGAAACATTCTTACAGCACATATCCCCAATACTTTACAGGGTCTTCCAGACTCTCATCTTACCCCTGGACTAACTCCAGTTCTGGGCTGGCACTGATGCAGACCAGAAAGGTGTTCTGAGGATTCATTCTGTCACTATGCTAGCTGGGGATTTTTAATTTATGACCCACCCCTAGTTTCCCACCCCAATCAAAATCAAAAAGATGAGATGCCACCACAAAGAAGGTTTACTGTTAAAACACTATAAAAAATAATAAAAGTTAAAATCCCAAATAAGCACTTTCAGCCTTTTAAGGCATTCTTCAGATCCTAAATAACAGATGATTAGTTCCTCTTTTCTAAAATGTATTCAGCCAATGAAATGTCATCCAAGCATGCATTTTAATTGTGCTGTGGTCCAGAGTTTCCTGGTCAGAATCTGACAAGGATATTAAGAGAAATTCAAGATATGTTACTCCAAAGCCTTATCCAGACTTTCAAGGTGGATACGTTTAGATGGTCTTTGTCATCTCTGAACTTCACAAGTGAGTCATGTGGTTTCTTTTTCATCACTGGCTGGCTACATTTGAATAACACAGTAAAATATGCCTGATTTCAAAAAACAATCTATTGGCAGGTTCTTAGTTTGAAAGGCTGTAGTTTTATAGAGCCACAAAGAGATTAATATATGCTTCTTGACCAAGAATAAATGTAGACTGGAAAGTGAGCTCATTAGCTGAGCAGCTTTTTTTTAAAAATTATTTTGTAATATTTGTTGTCTAAGCTACATCTCGGTGAGAAGTGGAACTCATGCTAATGTCCAACAATCCCAAACACACTTGTACTTCTCCAAAGCTTTACTGCAGCCATGAACTGTGATGAATTCTTAAAGTCTTTAGTACAGACAGAAGAAGTTAAAATTAAAGTTAGTATATTATGTTTTGTTGCTAAAGGCTTGATGTGGGTGATATGGCCACGTGTGGGTAAAGTGATGTTCATTTATTGAGAGTTCTACGCAGTTATATTAAAACATATGCCACGAGGATGCCACAAGGATCTTTGGTGTAGGGGCTTGTTTTTTATTAGTCTACGCTATTACCATTTTAGTTAAAATAACAGAAAAGTGGATAACTTTGTGCATTGAAGTTAAAACAGATATGTTAGGGAGATTGCAAATAAACAGCCAATGCACTCAGAAATGAAGATGGCATCACTGAATGATTACTAAAAACTGCTGAGCACAATGTAATGGCTGTTTAGAGGCAAAATGTGTAGAAACATTTAAAAAGAAGCTTAAGTCTCGTGAGGCAAAGTGTTTAGATTCATGCATTTAAAAGAATTCTATATCTAGTAGATACTGACTTGAGCACAAAAGGTGTATATTTATGAGGCAGAGAAAAATGACAGTAGAAGAAATATAGTTTTTACAGAAATTGAAAGGCTTTAGAAACACTATAAAGCCCTAGGCCGGAATTAAGAAGAAAACAGTAACACAGGTGTGTTCTGAAAAATAACATCATCAGAGCTGTACACTGCAGCCCAACCATGGTAGGAGTGATGTTGCTTGAATATGTCAGGGCTATTTATGCATAAACAGGCAATTTGATCAAGAAAGTAGTATGAGTTGTGCAAAGAAGTGGATAGAGCTATGGCAAGTCACTTGACCTAGGCTCAGTAACATGCATGTAGTGTACTCACAAGGGCTACATAGCAAAGTCCCTACTATGGTTATATCATAAATGGGAAGGAAATGGGTGGATAGGACAGTCAGGAAGGGAGAAGAGCAATAGAAGAATACACAGAAGGACAAGAGAAAAAGTGTGGTGCGTAAATGGAGAGGAAGGATATTATAATTTATTATTTTTCTGTGAGATAGGCAACTGTTTTTAAGGAGGGTAGAGGGAGAAGTTATTTTGGGGAAGGTGTGGGTATGAAGGAGGTATAAGGATGGTAACATGGACAGACAAAGACAGACAGAGGAAATGCTGACACAAACTGGGGACCACAAAGGTGGGACATGAACAAACAGAGAATAGTTGGTGATGGGGACGATAAGAAAGCAAACATTGGAGGGAAGAGACAATAATAGGAAAGGAAATATGGTGTGGAATAGGGATAGGGAAGGGCGAAAACTGACCATCAAGCTTCACCGTGGTGTACCCAACCATCTCCATGAGCAGCATCATGGAAGAGCTCAGCCACTGGTGACCCAGTGGTCAGAGCCCTGCAGCTCTGCATTTCTCACAAGGATGTGCTCCAGAATGCTAATCTGTTCATCCAACCACCGGTTCACCACAACTATTACCAGTCCTTCCACTTCCCACCAGGTGAACCAATGGAGCACCCTCCCTGTGATACTTCTTAATGGGAAACCTACACTTCCTACTGAGAAACAGCACTAGAGAGCACCAGCATCCTTTGTCACCCTGCAGAGACTCTGGGTAGAAGACCACTGTGGACATAGCAGATAAATGTAGGACAGATGTGGGGCCTGGTAGCCAGTGCTGTACTACGATGAGCTCCACAGTGGACACTGCAGAAAATATGAACATAAATAGAGAGAAAAAAATAAGCAAGGAAAAATGATAAAATCAAGAAGATGACTGATAAAGAGAAAAACAAAACAAAAGAACAGAGCTCACTAGGTTGTGCTACACCAGTTTGCAGTACAAGTCCTGGAAGAGGTACAATGCAGTCAGCTAAACAGTGGAAACGTATGGCAATGTACAGGCCTGAGATATGACTATTGCAATGTGGACTACAAGATGTGATATGATGGGAGGTACCCCGTCACTAGGACTACAGGATAGGACATGACGGGAGGTACCCTGGCACTGGGACTACAGGATGGGACATGATGGAAGGCACCCTGCACTGATGTGTAGGACAGTGGCAATGTGCAATGGGCATCAAAGCTAGGCATAAATAACCCAATTGAAGAAATGAACCATACTGCACTGAGGAGGGGTAGGTAGCATATACACTGTAGCAAATATGGGATTTGTGGATGTGTGGCACATTATGGCAACAGGCTACATATAACCTGCCTCAGAATACCAAAATAAATATACATTAGTCACATAACTCCTGTGATAATACTGCATCCTGACATTCATAAACCATAATGTAGTATTATATCACAGCCCAAAATTCGTATGTCCATGGTATGCCAGGCATGAATGACATAGTCATGGGTTGTGAATGCATTTATTAATTCTGTATCTCCCAATAAATCCTGTGCGAGTATGTAAAAAAAAAAAAAAAAAAACACTGGAAAGTAGAATGCATGAAGTCATGCCTTGTAAAAGATTTTCCCAAGATTTCAGCAAAAGGCATTTTTTTCTTAGCCAGAAAAAAAATTAAGTCTTCAGGACATTTGCATTGAGTATTGACTTTCAGCTTGCCAAGAGAAGTATAGACAGAGAGAGGTGCCATCACCAAAGGCAGATTTCAAAGCTGGATACATAAAAACTAAATACTATCCGGGTCCAGACAATGAAATGTTAAGAGATTAGAAAGGGGAGATAAAATTCATAGGATGTGAAAGAAAGTAATCACTACAAACATCTCCTTTCTCAGGCCACATTCTACTCAATGAATAATGAACTGTGGAAAGAAAAACAAACCGGTCCAAAGGATAACAGGAGGAAGAGAACCGTGTGTCTAAACTGGACTCAGCCCACTGCAGAGACAGAGCAATGGAATTCAAAAGCCTCTGTTGTTCGAAGAAGAAGATACATAATACTGGGGAACTGATTCATATAGTCAGATTTTTCAGATGTTCATTTATGATTTGGATCCATTTTTGGTTAGACTGTTGCTAGCTACCAGGCAGACAGACTCTGAAGGGTCTTTGCTAAAGAACTGATATCCTGCTTTACACTCTGAATAAGGAACCAAAGAGTCATATTCCATCTTGTTATTTTAGGACCTGGTCAACCCACAAAGGGAGACCCATTTTTTTTTGAGAGGTAGAGAAAAATATGGCATAGACAGGTATTTCACCAAGTCTACTTGTATGTGAATTGGACTTTAGCCTACAGAGGACTTAGCATGGATGTGTAAGGAAGTATCTTCAGATTTTTTTTATTTCACAGATACAGTGGGTATACAGAATACAGGACGATTTTTCACTGCTCATCAGGAGTCAAAAGACCATTAAATAAGGAAAATCTGCTAACAAAGTACTGCTGGACATTGAATAACTTTGATTTGGATTGACCACTGTTATGATACATGCTTTGCCCAATAGCTGGAACTGATGTACGTCATTTTTTCTGTCTAGTTTTTCTGCTGTACAGCAATTTCATTTTTAGAAATCAACGCCTGCTTAGTAATTACATTATTAAGTTATTTGTAATGTGCTAAATTCTGTTGTACATTATTCAGCCTGCTGCATGCTGTTTTAATTTTAGCTGGAATAGAACCTAGAAGAATAGTTTTTTTGAAAGGGGCAAATAAATGCTGCTCCAGCTTATTCGTAGCTACAGTTAAATTCATAGCTAATAATAGAAAATATCCAACTCCAACCTAGTTGTTCTGACATTCCCTCTCAGTTGCTTTTGAATACTGTGCACTATAGCATCTCTGTCCAAATTTGGGGTGTCCCATCCTCCTCTTACTTCCTTTGTATCTGTGATCATCTTCCCATTGCATTCCACTGGCATGTATCTTAACAGGTACCATGCTTTTGGGCTTATCCTTGTTTTATTGTATTTAGCCTCCTCATTATTGTGCTAATTTTCCATTTCTATTGCCTATGGTTTCCCATCTCTCTTTTGTTTCGGTGTCCTATGGTTTCCCATCTCTCTTTTGTTTCGGTGTCCTATGGTTTCCCATCTCTCTTTTGTTTCGGTGTCCTATGGTTTCCCATCTCTCTTTTGTTTCAGTGTCCTATAGATTTCCCATCTCTCTTTTGTTTCAGTGTCCTATAGATTTCCCATCTCTCTTTTGTTTCAGTGTCCTATAGATTTCCCATCTCTCTTTTGTTTCAGTGTCCTATGGTTTCCCATCTCTCTTTTGTTTCAGTGTCCTATAGATTTCCCATCTCTCTTTTGTTTCAGTGTCCTATAGATTTCCCATCTCTCTTTTGTTTCAGTGTCCTATAGATTTCCCATCTCTCTTTGTTTCAGTGTCCTATAGATTTCCCATCTCTCTTCTGTTTCAGTGTCCTATAGATTTCCCATCTCTCTTTTGTTTCAGTGTCCTATAGATTTCCCATCTCTCTTCTGTTTCAGTGTCCTATAGATTTCCCATCTCTCTTTTGTTTCAGTGTCCTATAGATTTCCCATCTCTCTTTTCTTTCTGTGTCCTATGGTTTCCCATCTTTCTTTTGTTTCAGTGTCCTATAGATTTCCCATCTCTCTTTTGTTTCGGTGTCCTATAGATTTCCCATCTCTCTTCTGTTTCAGTGTCCTATAGATTTCCCATCTCTCTTTTGTTTCAGTGTCCTATAGATTTCCCATCTCTCTTTTGTTTCAGTGTCCTATAGATTTCCCATCTCTCTTTTGTTTCAGTGTCCTATAGATTTCCCATTTTGTTTTGCCTGCTGCTTCTAAGACCACTATATCCATTTTTCTTGTTTATACCTTCATTACTCAGCCTGAAAATGTACTCTTTAGGCTACACTCTAGTCCTGATGCCATCCTGAATTTTTGATCCCTCACCAGCATCACCTTCACTACTATCTCTGTATTCTCTTCCATGCATATGTACTTTCTTGTAAATGAGATAGTGTGCCATCCTTCCTTTCCATACCCTCCTTAGACCCTACTTGATAGCAACTTATTACAATTATAAATATGCTTTCTCTGGTGCCATGTTGTTTCCTCAACCTTTTTATCAGTTGCCTTCACTGATGCTGGCTTTTATCTTCAGTCTCTTAATAGCTCTGCTTCTTAATCCTTGATTTTTTTCTCATACAGATTACTCTCTCTCCTTCCTAACTAGGTAATCCCTATTATTTCTATCTATATACTTCTGCTATGCCACACACACTCCTGTTTCAGCTCCACATTCTGCCTACCACAGTGTCTGCATCTGGTTTGGTCTGTTATTTCTTCCTTTCTTTTAACCTCCCTGTTAACAACTACCTTCTCTCTTGGTCTGTACCAAGATTGCTTTCATCTTATCGTCTTGGTCTCAAGTTCTATTGTGTCTTGTAATTATCTCTGACATCTTATTCTGGTTTACTGTAGTTTAAATACTCACTTTGCTCTTTACATGCCTGCTAAATCCCATTTCTTCCTACCTCATGCGGCCTGTGAATGTGGTCCTTATCCCATCCCACTATTTAATGCCAATATTTACCCTCCTTTCCCACTTATTTTTCTACTGTTAAATTTGCTACCACTTCCCCAAACATTTCCATGCTGTGCTGTGCCTGCCATTTTATTTTATCCCATATCTGTTGCTTTATTTTAGTTTTGATCATCTCAGCAGTGAATCTTTTGAGTCGAGTGCAGTGCTCTCTCCCTTTTCTTATGCATTTGCCTCACCTCCTTGTAGATGTCAGAAAACAATCTAGTCTGCTCCTCTGCTCCCCATCCCTTATGGAGGAATGTGTACTGCTTTGGGCCTCCCATTTCCCCTTACATCTATCCATCACTGACTCCATCTTTTCTCTTTGCTGTTGTTATCTTTGCTTATTATTTTTTCTTCCCAGTTTTCCTACCCAGTTCTTCTCAAAGCATAACATTCAAGTTTCTTTAAGCAGTAGTTTTCCAGTTCCCCTATATCCTCCGTAGTATTGAAGGAGTTTCTAAAGAATCCCTTCCAGACCTTGTTTGGGATACAAATATTTGCTACCCCCTTTTCCCTCCCTTCTAATATACCCTACCACATTAACCATTCCTAATAACTACTGCTGGTGTTTCTTTTCTTGTTGACATCTCTTCATCCCTTGAACATTGCAGCCACCACATCCTTTTTCCACCACCTCTCACAAGGTCTATACATTTACTCTTGGGTATTACTTTGTTACTAATTTCTTCATTTATCTTGTGTTTATCTTTGTTTCCTGTATAAAACCTATTTCTACTTGCTCTCACATGCACCTCTTTATTGATCTTTTGATTGTACTTAATATTATTCTGACCTTACAAATTATAATATTTATACATGTACTTCTATCTCCTTTCCACCCCCTGACTATCTTCCTCACCCACCATGGTCAGCATGCCATTCCAAGTTATTTCCTTTAGTTTTCTGTCCTCTTGTTGAGCTTTTCTTCTTCTTGTCCCCTGACTCTTCCCTCCACTCCACGGTCCCCTTTTCTTATTTTTCTTCCTGCTTTGTAGCTTAACTTAGCACCCATTTACTTTTCTTCTTCCTTAGGTCCTCTACCTTAATTCTAAGTCCTGATGGGACTCTTATGTTACTTATGTTACTTGCACCCTTGTTTCCACTATCTTTCTGTTTGTACTCTTAACTGTTATTCCTTCCCAGTTTCCATCCTCTTTTGTCTCCTCTACCTGCTGCTTCCCCCACGCTATTTCCTGTTTTAATTTTCCTTCATCTCTACTCCCTTGTTCCCCTTATAATTTTTAATTTCTTATTCTGTTATATCCAGCAATTCTTCTCTTTACGGCAATATTACGGTCACATCTCTATTTCAATCCTCTCTTTCCTTCCCATATGTTTCCATTCTGCCTCGTGTGTTTCTATTGTCCCCTCCTCAGTATACTGTTCCTGATTTTCTAATCATTGGTTTCTAGTAAACCTATTCCTCTCTTTCATCTTAGGGCACTTTCTTCTGCATCAAGTATATTATAAATTACCACAAAAGTGTGAACATTATTACAAAACTCACACTAATTTTGAGATGGCATTAACAGGGAAAAACAACACATTTCAGTTTACAGTCCATATTTGTGAACCACTGTTACTCCAAGGTTCATCAATGGCAGACACAGCATGAGTATTACCTTCTCACCAGGGCAAAAACACACCTTTTGGTAAATTCATCCTGACCAAAAATGCATGATTAAACCATTTTTCTATTATAATTTCAAGATACTGAAGAGAAAGATTGCTTGTTTTTCTTTTTTTATATATTTTGTTTTATTAGTTCCTCCAGTCTCAGTCCTTTACTGCTGAGTGATTTCCTTTGAATCCATTGGATCATCTCAGCTTTTGTCCTAAGACACGTTTTTAGTGTTCTTCTCTCTTCTCTCTTCTCCTTCTTCTTTTTCACCTTTGTCATGTGACTAAGTCTCCACATACTTTCTTCACCCTTTCCCTCCCTGTCATCATCCTTGGGATGCTGCTTCTACTGATTGCAAGACTGTACTACTTGGTTCCTTTCAGCTTCTGTTTCCTCAGACCCCTCCCCTTTTAATATGGTTGCCTGCTATGTTTTCTCAATATCCAAACCATCCTATGTCTATGACTATTAGGCATTCTCCAGTTCCTTTACCAAAAAGTGTCTATATTTTATGTGACAGAATTTTAGTTTGAAGCTTACATTTAATGCATGTTTGCCCTCACTTACTTCTTAACTGCTAAAAATGTGTTTGATATAGCAAGTTCACACTTACTGTATTCATCTCCCAGTGTAACTTGGTAAAGCAGCAGTCACTTCTGATCAACATTGTACTTGTTTTTTTTTTCACTCTCCAGGATTTGTCCAGTTGTATTGCACCTTTAACTTTAGTATTCTTCCACTGACACTTTCTGGGGGTTATGGGGTTATGCCTGTTTACCTCACTTTTTTGCTTTGGACTCTTTCTTTCTTCTGAAGTTGCTATTTCTTCCTGTGATGTATTGTCACCTTTTTTTTGCTCTTACTTCTGATCTTCCCTCAAACATCCTAACTAGCTAATTATTTTTTCTCATCCTACTTCTTTGTATGTTATCAGAGGTGTATATGTGTGTGTGTATATATATATATATATATATATATATATATATATATCGAGAGAGAGGTGTGTGTGTGTGTGTATATATATATATATATATATATATATATATATATATATATATATATATATATATATATATAGGCTGTACCTTTTGTGCAGTAGTTTTTATTTATCTGCGTTTATTCTATTCCTATTGTTTCCTTTGTTGGGCTTTAATGTTTTGTTCCTTTGCTCGCTACATGTACATTTTAGCTGGTTATATTTCTTTGCTCCATTAAATGTTTTACAGATATAAATTATTTCATGAAACATCTGTGTAATGCTAGCAGTGGGTGGAGAGGGATCCACATATCTAAATCATTTTAGAGGTATAGATGTGTAATGCTAATGCATGGAAAAGGATTCCACAAATGAAGAGCACTTTATATTTACAGCTGTGTAACTCTCGTAATGTGAGTATTTTCATTGTTGTTGCAGTTTGCCAAAAGAGGGAAGAGCAGATCAAAAGCTCATGGTATTCACATAATAAAGAAGACTATATTAAGGTCCTAGCCGGAATAAATTTGTATGGAATGTAAGCTTGTAACCCTCTTACATGATTGTATTAGTGTGTCATGAGAAGTCACCTATACCTATACAAAGGTTTCTGGTTTAAATTCATCTACTGTATTAGGAAACTGAACTGTACTGAAAAACAGTATATGTATTCTTCTGGGTGGTTTTGGAAGATGATACACTGTTCTAAAGCTATTTATCTAAGAGTTGTTAACGTGCCAACTGTATGAGTGTTCTTTTATTTCTTAGGACACTTGAGTGCCTAAGGGAGCTATTTTAGCTTGTTTTATTATTTAGTCTATTTTTAAACTCCCCAAAAGAGGTCTGAGAAACTGTCACTGCTCTTTTACACATCAAAGATGTTTTTATTTTTTCAAACCTTACTTGCATTCCATCTTTGGCAAAAAGACTCTTTCAGGGTTTTGATAACATTTAAAACTGATTTCTTATATGATAGATGTTATATAATCCACTGGAAGCAAAGCCTGTGATATGCAGCAGTCCAAACATAAATTAACCTTATTTTTTGCAAAATTAATAAATGATTTTGAAAATGGAAAACGTTTCTACTTGTAGGTCCTTTCTTTTGTAGCATTATGTAGTTTACGTAATTAGAGGGGTCTACAGAAGCATTCAGGTAGAAATGAGTTACCAGACGTAGTTTATGGTTATTCAGTTATCAATACGTGGCCATTCAGTTACCAATACAATTTCTGCATGGTTCATTATACAATGTATGCATACATACAGTCCCTGAAGCTAGTGTTCAAAAAACAGATAGCACCTTATATCATAAACAAAGATTAGTGTGTACAGAGAAAACTTATTGCATAACTAACATACACATCTTAAAATAACCTAAGGCACAATAATTTGTGGGATACATTTCGGTTGCACGGCTAGGCTTATAATGGCCCAAATGCTCGTTAGCCTAGCATACACATATGAATCTATCAACTGTCTTTGTTTCTTAAGGTTAAAGTTTCTTAAATTAACATCATGGTTAAAAGAGCCCATTGGCTCATTAGTGTGCTGTTTAATTCATCTATGTCCAGCTCTTTGATTTCTTTTTATTTACCTGGTACTGTTAAGTCAAATTGACCTAAAGTAGGCACTGCAGAGATCAGTGAGTCAAGACTGGCATTAGCAAGTGAGGGGACCAAATTGGTCCATTTTGGTGTGACTCCTCATCTGCCACTGCAATTCTTCCTCCACTTGCTGTTTTTTTAGCTTAAGATTATTTCACCTTAGGTATCGTAAATGTATCCTATTACTATGTATTAACATACATCAATATGTTCATGGTTTAACTGCTTGACTTGTGGATTACCTCCCCCTCCCCTAGTTCAACATGTCTTGTTGTTCTTCTCTCAGGGTCTGCTTCACTTACTCAGACATACTGTAAGGGACCTGTTTGATGGGCGACCAAGGTTCTATATCGATATGGTGCGTCACCAGATGGGCACACCCTGGCTTAACAGTAAACATGGTCCCAAACTCTGTATTAGTGCCTGGATCTCCTAATATAGCTGCATACTTCCCTTCTTCCCCTTTATCCGCAGTGGTGGTGCTGCGGTAGTGTTGTCGCCTCACAGTAAGACGCTGACCGGTTCGACTCTCAGCTAGAGCGTCTTCTGCATGGAGACATGCGTGAATGGGTGTACCTTTGTTGAAGGTTGTGCATTAGGGCTGGCAACTCAGCACGTAAAAATCAACTGCCAATTATCAGCGGACCGGAATTCCGCTGTGGCGACCCCTAACCGGGAAAAGCTGAAAGACACAACAACAACAACAACTTCCCTTGTTCCCCTTTGATTTTTCTGTCTCCCCCTCACTTGAGTCAGTCCTTATTCTCCTTGAAATCCCATGCCCAGCAACAGTACATGCTACAAATACTTTTTTGTTTTTTTAGCACGTTTATTGAATTATCACTTGTGACATAGGCAAATTTACATTTATGCAAAAGTAATCAAACTGTATTAACAAATACTTTTTGTATGTTATTTTTGCCATTGAAACATTAACTAAATGATGTTCTGACAGTGTACAGGTACTTTTTTTTGTTTTTTTTTACTTATTTTAGTACTTACGGTAGTAAATGAATTCATGTATCATGTCTGCTTATCAGTGTGTTCATTTATGCTACATTCTGTCCTGAGGCTGCCTTACACTTATTTTGCATGCTTGCTCCTATCATTTCTTCAGGTCTTTTCCACCGTGTTATTCTTTTTACACTTTCAAACAATTGAATCCTTTTTACTGTTTTCCTCTTTCATCCACCACTCAGCTCATACACCTAATATTTCACTTCACTGTGATTATTTTGTCCCTATCTGTGCAGCAAACATTTTCTGCCATACTGCTTAATTTTTTTATGCTTACTAATGTTTGTTTTCATGCTGTATGAGACTGAACATTCCACAGTTATTTCTTATAACTTTGTTTATTAACAACCATTCACTGACCCCATATCAGAAAGAACAGCAAAGGAAAACAATACTTCTCTGTCAGACTTCAAAATATGTGTGGTGCGGTCTTATTTTCTGATGGAGAACAAGCTGCTAACATGGTGAGCCATACAAGACAGAAGTGGCAAACTTCACAACACCCATGCTGATGGACAATAGAGGTACGACTGCTGAACCCTACAGAAATACACTTTATAAGCACTTACACGAGTGCATGGATCGTGCTATCCCTAACAGAACCAAGATGTTATCCTCCAAAAAAAGGAAGCCAATCTGGTGGTCTTCTGCCATAAACAAACTCTACAACAGAAGAAAGAAACTGTTACAAAAAAGAGTAAAATCCCATGATTGGAGGAACTCCATGGTCAGCCTTAGTAAGCAGCTGAGATCCCTCATAAAATCCTCCAAAGCTAGTTATAAAAACAAAATGGTCACTGATTCTAAAGACAACCACAAAGCATTCTATAGCTATGTCAAGAATCTCAATGGCAACACTCAGATCTGCTCTGAGTTACAGCACAATGACACTAAATATACAGAACCAACTGATATTGCCAACATCCTGGCAGATAGGTTCAGTGCTAACTTTACCCCCCTCTCACCCCCTAAAGGGCCCATCTCTATACCGGAAGAATGCAAAGTTCCTGTAATCACAGCTGCACAGTTAAAAACCTCACTCTCCAAAGCCAAGAATACAGCATCCATGGGACCTGACAACATCCCAGGCTGCATTCTACACAAACTACAGAATGAACTGGCACCCCACATAAGTACCATGTTCAATCATAGCCTCACCTCAGGCTTTGTGCCCATTGAATGGCACACTGCAACAGTTATCCCACTCCACAAAGGGGGAGCCACAACAGACCCCGGGAACTACCGCCCCATTAGCCTGATGGGCCTGGTCTGCAAGGCCATGGAATGTATCATCATGGAACTCATAAACAAAGACATTGGTAATCTCCAAACTCTGGACCCCACACAGTTTGGGTTTGCAAAAGGCAGATCATGTCTCCTAAACCAGATAGACTTCTTTGAAGCAGTCACCAAAGCCATAGATGAGGGTAAAGTGGTTCACACAGCCTATCTAGAACTTGCCAAGGCTTTTGACACCATCCCCCACTCTGGAATTATAGATAAACTCACTAAACTAGGTATAAATCCCTATGTCATAAAATGGGTTGCCAACTGGCTTACTGACAGAACCCACACTGTGAAAGTAGCAGACTCCAAATCTGACTTCAGACCAGTGACAAGTGGAGTACCACAGGGTTCAGTCCTTGTTCCTCTCCTGTTTGGTATCTACTTCTCTGATGTACAGGCTAACACAGAAGGTCTCTGGCTAATTAAGTTCACATATGACTGCAAACTAGGAGCCATAAGCGAAACTCCTAATGATGTGGACATCCTACAAAAGGGCCTCACTGAGACAGATGCCTGGTATCAAGGCCATGGCCTCAAGCTCAATGCCAAAAAGTGCATTGTCATTCCCTTTGGTAACAATTCTGTACCCATGAACTAACACATAGGTGGCAGTCTACTTAATACTGAAAGTGTGATAAGAGACCTTGGGACACAGGTGGACAGTAGTCTCTCCTTTGATACTCTCATCACCACAGTGGTCAGGAAATCCTTCTACGTGGCACACCTCATCACAAAAGGTTTCTCATCCAGAAAAAAGAGGTCATTGTTCCCCTCTACTCATCACTCATTAGACCCATTATAGAGTACAACGCCCCTTTTGGTATGTACCTCACAAGACATCTACAACAACTGGAAAGGCCGCAGAAATACCTCACAAAGAGGATTACTGGCCTCAAACAGATGCCCTCATGAGACCGTCTCAAAAAACTCCAGCTTTACTCCGTCGCATATCGCCTACTCAGAGGTGATCTCTGCCTAACATACAAAGCTATGTCAAACCCAGAGCTGTTGGACATGCTCCACTTAAAGAAATCCCAATCCCTCTGAGCTGCACGCTCTAGGGACCTAAACCTTGTCACCACAATAAACAGAACATGCAAGAGGGATAGATTCTTGTCCCAGAGACTTCCCATACTCTGGAACAGACTATCTATCTATCTATGTCAAACAGAGCTCCTCATTAGCACTCTTCAAGAAAAATCTTGATGATTGGATGGGAAATAAGAAATTCACCCCGGGGATCACTTCTGTGGCTCTGCTTGACAGGGGCACAGGAAAATAATTTTCTTGGGTGGTGAAAGCCAGGGTACCTTTTTGGCTAGGCTTATATAGGCCCTAGGGCCAATAGCCTAGTACCTACCTATGAACTTGTAAGTACTATGGGAGTAAGGCTAGAGTAGGAAGTTCCTTTGTACTTTGCTGTAGTGTCTTTTATGCAAATCTCTAGGTCATGTAAGGCATAATGATGCCTATCATAGCCTAGTGCAGGGTACCCTCAGGGAGTGGCACCCTATTAGGCCAAATTTGTCCAATTGGCCTAAGACCAGCCCTGCAATGAATAATCAGTTGATTGTCATCTCAGCAGTGCAGAGATCATTGAATCTCTAATTGTTCAAAAAGTGAGCACAGCAGAAATTTCCTAGTCAAAGACTGATTCACAAGTAATAGCTGTAGATATCTCTGAAACACCAGTTACTCCATATGAGAACTGCTATTATTTCTTTAATGTATTTTTTTTTCTTTTGTATTGATTCTATAATGTATAACTGTAGCTTTTCTCTCCAGGCTTCCACTGAAAAAAAGACGTGTCCAGTCAGACTTTCCCTGTAAACAAATGTAAAATAAATAATAAATAAACAAGTGAGGAAATGCAGAGATCACAAAATCATTCTGCCCTTAGGTGCACACCAAAAACTAAAATTGCCTAATAAACATAGCCACACCATAGAATGCAGCTGTCAGATATGTGTAAATGTAATTATAAGTATAATTCTGATTTCAGCAGCTTTTATAATAATACCATTAAAAAAACTGTGCCATGAAATGAGTCATGTTTTTGCTCAACACACATTTTTTAGAACTACATAATATCTGAACATTAGTTTAATTGTGTTATAACAATGTGTACGGAGGTGGAGTACTTATGGGAAGTGTTAGTGGCTTGTGTCTTTGTTTTGCATCAGAATGTCAAGGCAGTTGCCAAAGAATGTTTTTAAGCACTTGTGGCCAAGGCTGGTTTGTTATGACTACACACAATACATTGTCTAAATAAATCTAACAAGCATACAAGCTTACTGACAAAGTGGATAATTTACTTTTGAGTATATTACAATATTTTTCACACATTAAAGGAAAAGTCCACCTAGAAACTGAAACAATATATACATTTTCCTAATTCATTGTACCTTCATATTCTCTGCTATAATAATGTGTCAGAATCACTCTAAGGCTGACTTTCATAGACACATGCTTCATACCTGCATGGTGATAAATAGCACGTAGCTTTTGAAATGAAACAGCCCACAGTTAATCAGATATATATTAGGGCAAGAGCTCTGGCATACTGAAAAAGGACCACACAGTAAAACAGAGATGCTGCATTATAGGGTAGAGCAGCCCTAGCCAGGCCCAGTGGATGTGGCATGTGAGTGATGTGTCTGATATCACTGCAAAGTCATAGCATGACAGAACTTGTGTGTTGATGCACATGGTGATACACTGCACACTTGACAGTCATGTGGATAGCCCAGTGGGGGAAAACACCACAAACTGCCAGTGCAGGCCATCACATAAATGGGAGGGTAGGAAAGTCAGACATGGGAAGATGGGGGGTATGAAAGTATGAAGGAGATGGGGAGCAAGCAGGAAAAAACACACAGGTAGCCCTAACATATGACAGTTTGGGGGGGGGTGCAATTTTTTGTTAGGAAGATAGACACCAATTTTCAGCATATAAAGAAGACAGAATGAGGGCAAGTAGTGACAAACAGCTTTGAAAGGGATACAGGGAGAAGGGAAGTTAGTAGGGTAAGGCAAATAATCATAAAATGCAAACACAGACAGACATTATGTGGCACGTAATGTAGTGTCACTGGGGGGGTACAACCAAAGGTTCATTGCATAGTGCCACAGCATGACAGGTGTTCACAAACTTTCTTGCTGAGCACAGAGGTTACCTATTCCCAGAGACCCATGCCAAGCATGTCTAGCATTAGCAAGGCCACAGAGATTGCAACAAATCCAGCTCAACAACTTAAAACGTAACATTAGCACTTTCATTTTATTTTATAACAAAACTTCTTCAGATGAAGTGAACCAAACACACACACTGTTTAAATACAATTCTAAAAGGTCATGTGATATTTTTTTTAAAACCAAGTGATCAGATTAAAATTATGTAATCAGCTTAAAATCATGTGACAGCCAAAAACTTGTAAAATCATGTGATCAGCTTTAAGTCACGTGCCAGCCTAATTGCCTGAACAAGGCAACATATTCAGTAAGTTCAAAATTGAAGTAAACAAAATCAAAGGCTGAATATCTGAATACATCAACCTGTAAAGCTTTCTTTTACCAAACAATAATAAATAGTTGTATGTAAGAGCCATTGAATAGTAAATTCTATACTAAGAAAATCTGCCCGATAAAAAAGGTAGTGATATCATCTTTCTAAAGCTCTTAGTTTTAAAAGACAGCTAATAGAAATCTGGTCATTAATCCCTGGCAAATGAAGTTCTTGTATCCTTATATCAACCCTTTTTGTGCTCTGATAAATACATACAACTTGACATACTTGCTTTATTAATACTTTCCTTAGTCTCTATTTCACATTGAAGCCATACTTCTACAAATTAACCAATATACTTCAAAGACTTTCTGAACATGCTTTGTAATGGTTTATAATTAGCCTCCACTTGTATACCTTTGCTATAAACATATCCATACAATTTCTGACATGCATACACTATCTCTAATAACTCTTTCTTAGCTGACATATGTCTCTTGCACATCTGTAAATGCTTTTGACCACAGGCAACCAGTCTATTTTCCTTTAAAGCTACAGCTCCTATACCATTCTGATTTGCATTAATTTGCTATACAGCTAGTTTATTTCTATCATAGTATTTTGATATGTGCTTCTGTCACTTAATTTTGCAGCATTTCAAAACCTCTTTTCTTTTCCATAAGTCCAAACCCAGGCTAAATCCTATTCCAACAACTTTCTGAAAGGCATAATTTCATGTACCAATTAGGAACAATCTTTGCAAAATACTGCATCATTCCCAGAAACCTCTTTAATGCCTATTTGTCTTCTGCCTTTTGAATTTATACCGCTGGCTCTGATATTCTCTGACTTCAGTCCTTATGATGTTAAAGTATAACCTGTATACTTCAGACTTTTCAGTTTTATTTTGCATTTGTTCTCATTTAATTTACGATTATATTGAATCATGTGCTTCTTTTTATCACCTCATACTAATTGACCATCAGTTATGCTCACATTATGTTCTAAGCATTCAATTACTTGTACAAGATATGTTTGAAATACATTGGATATTGATAAGAGAGCTCTTCTTGTCTGCAAAACAACATTGATCGACGCCCTTATGTGGGGATTGTTGGGTGCTTTCCTGGGAAAATGATTTTGTGGGGTACCAAGAATTTCGTATAACCCCAAGATAGAGAAACCTAAAAATTGGTACATCTAAGTTGCGTGTCTACGTAGAAGAGTTTAAAGATTTCTGGATCTAGCTTTATCTGCCTTAGTCTTTGGCTTGTGTCTACTATTAAAAAGAAGTTAACTTTTGGCATACTTTATTCTATTTCTTCAGCCATAATTAATAGATAATGCCATCTTTAATCACTTCATTCAGCTTTTGTGGATTATATACACACCTTGTTTTGCTTCATGATGGTGACCATATTACTCATCCAGCCTTTTGTCTGTACCTATTTCTTAATGACACCTTTCAATTCAGTAAAAATCATGTGTATTTCAACTCTCAAAGCTACTAGTACTTTCCTTGGAAATACAAGTCTGTCAGGATTTATCTGAATATAATAATCACTTGGTGAGCTTCACAAACCTGTAAATAAATCATTACAACCGTACAGTGTATCTTTGCTGTATTTCTTCTCAGTATTCAAACTGGCTGTGTAACTCTGAACCTGTTCTTGTGCGCATTGAATCTGGGCTTCTATACCAGAAATGCATTTCACCATAATCAGCTTTCCAAACAACCAGAAGTACTAGGCAAATTAAATTTCATATTTAGTGCCACTGTTTGAAAGAGAATCTTATACTAGTTGCCATTACATTTACTTGTCAATAGCTTTTGAACCAATGGCTTTACCTGATGTCTTGAATAGCTCAGTAATGTACACACTACTTTCTTTTCAGTGCCCTTCAGGCCTGATGCATTAAAAGTATTTTCTGAAATGATATTAAACTTTGTACTCTTATCCAGTTGTAATCTGATACTCTGGCTCAGATTCATAGAAGAATGTCACTTGTTTTCACAGTGCGAATATTCAAGAGTCCTGCACAGGGTGGCTGACAACTCAGAAGACATGCATTACACATTGACTTTGAACCCATTCACTCTGTTGTTAGTAATCTGATGGGCGGTCTTGTTGCACCGACTGTTCATTCTCTGACTACACAGTACATACTCTTAAGAAGTGTCACTCAATAACTTCCAAACATTTCAGTTACGTGTGTGTGTGTGTGTGTGTGTGTGTGTGTGTGTGTGTGTGTGCCACACCCACACACACACACATATTTTTTTGTAAATCACTGAATATGATTACTTCTGCCACGATTTCTACACGCTATGAATTTCTTCCTCTTCTGCCGTAGCCAGTACTTAAAAACTGAATTTCAACTGCACCATACTTTCTATACACCTCTCTGCTTCCCATCTCTGTTACTGTTGCAATACAGTTTCACTTTATGCATCTTCACTTTATTGTGTCACATTTTATTGGTAGGTTTCCACATCCTGAATTATTTCCTTTAACTGTATAGGACTAATTTCATTTCCATGGAAAACATCCACATCTTCAGATGCTGTCATATGTGCTTCTCTTAAAATTATATCCGTATTTTCATTTTTTATATCACAAATTATTCTATCAGTGAATCATGTAACTCACCAAAGTCACAGTCTTTGGCTCAGTTCTTTATCTTGTAACATAAGCATTTATAATTTCCACTGAGCAGTGGTTTCTTGTAAGACACAAAGAATGAGCATATGGCAAGTTCTTTTTTTTTTTTTTTTCACAGCAAATTTTGAACTTCTGATACCAAGTAATAATAATTAAGAAGAGTTCATCAGAATACGCTAAAATAATCACGAACTCTGTGGATGTGCCACCAGGCTCCATGACAGTTTTACTGTGACTGCCAGTTGCTGAAGAGACCATGATATTATGTGATATGCATTCTGCTGTAGCATTAGACCTTGCTCTTTAAGAGGTGCTAGCATAACCTACTGGTATGAAAGTTACCTTTGGCTTTGGGAAAAGAGTTTCACTTTAGTTGTTACATGAGCTTTATTACACTTTATTGACCTCAGCAAGATGCCATATAAGGACATTAAACTGTGGGTCATGACTAAATGAATAAGCTACGGAGAATGTGTGATGTATCCTATGTCTTCACCATATATAAGCCATATACTTATATGTACAGCCCTGAATAAAGGAGGTAGTCAAATAGCTCTGTCATATTGCTTGTCTATTTCAAGGTAATACACATAATTTATCTAAGTGAGTAAATTATTAAAAAAGATGCATGAGCACAAGAGGACCAAATATGGAAATACAAAGGTGAGGTATAACAAAGTATTTTTTAAAGAAAGAGAAGAGGCAGGAGGATCAGTAACATGGCAGAACTCAAAAATGCATAGGGTTTACAGGTTTACATAATGTAATTATTACACTAGTAGGAAAAAAGAAGAAATATGCTGCTGGATAGGCAAGGCCTGCAAATTATTGTTACTAAGAAACTTGAACTGCTTTAGTTACATTCTCCCTTTAGCAGTCCTTTTCATCCTCCATGTACCTTCTTGTGTTATTATCTGTGGCACATACTGTCAGCAATAAACATGCTTTGCCTTCCAGAGCTTCTATAATTTTATTGAGATAGATGTTTAAAGGGTTGGCCTGTGTGCTGGCTAATGGTATATCCTGCTAGTTATAATGCTTTCAACTGTGTGGCTTCCATTTGCAGTGATCTCTTTTTCCCCAACTAATGGTATAATTATTCTACCAAATTATGACCTACTTCAAGGCTGTCTAATCTGTTTAGTGACTTCCTATGCGCTACTATGTCAGATGCGTTACTGAAATCATAAGTAGGCCGCATAAGCAGCCTCTTTCTGTCTTTCATATGGGTTATATAGTCAAAACACTTTCATGGATTCATCTAGACCTCCCTTTTTGGTATGAAACTATGCTGCATATGGTCCATAATATAGTACATGCTATATTTTTCATATAACTATGTCTACAAGTAAAGGAATAAACTTACAAACTTAAGTTTAGTAACCGTTAATCTATTTTTTCTGTATTAGTTTCTGTCTCCCAAAATATAAACATTGTACTGATGTTAACATGAAGACTGACAATGTGTAGGCCGTGTTAAGAGTTACTCATTTCAGGTGTTCCTTTGGTCACTTTCTGTAACCTGTGACTATGCCACACTAGGTATGGGTAAATCCTAATATTTGTTTATTTATTTATTTATTTATTTATTTCTTTATTTATCTAGCCTTTGTTGACCAGGTTAGTCCCACTACTGGCCTCTTTTCAGGGGAGAACTGATGAGCTATTTATACTACAAGGAGAAATTTGGCCAGTGCATTGGGGAAAATACACTACTCTTTTCTTATAGGTGCCTTGGGATCTTTTACATCCATCTCTGCTACCACCAACAATAGGCAGATGAGACCATAGTTTAATGTCTCTTTCGAAGTATGACATACTCAGGAGTTCAGCACCTCCTAATGCTGCACTGCAATGTCAACATTCTAACCAATAGGAGTGGGAATAAAATCCGCAGCCTTCTGTTCTATCACCAAAGATATATGTGTTATCTGCTGTGCCACTGACCCTGCAATGCACACTATTCCAATAACTGCTGTTATAGTCATTTCTAACAATATAAAAATGCTGGAGTGCCTCAACCTCAAACTGTCTTTTACAGACTTATAAAAGTTTACAGTTATAGGTTCATAGGTAGGTACTAGGCTATTGGCCCAATGGCCTACGTAAGCCTAGCCAACAATGTTCCCTGGCTTACGCCACCCAAGAAAGTTATTTTCCTGTGCCACTCTCGAGCAGAGACACTATGACATGGCTTTAGTAGTTATTGGTCTTTTTTGTGGAAACAGCTGGTCATTTAAACTGCCTGACTTGATATGACTCATTACTATTTTAATAGCATGGAAAAGGGCACAGCAGAAGTAGTTGTCATGCAGATAATCTGTCTTCACAGAATTACCTGGCAATAATAAGAAACACAAAGTACTGTGGTGGTGGTGCTGCTGTAGCATTGTCGCCTCACAGTTAGACGTTGTCCATTCAGTTCTCAGTTAGAGCGTCTTCTGTGTGGCGACATGCGTGAATGGGCATTCTTTCATTGAAGGCTGCCAATCATTAGTGGACCGGAGTTCTGCTGTGGCGACCCCTAACCGGGAAAAGCCGAAAGACACAAACAAACAATAAGAAACACAAAATAATGAGTACCAGTGATAATAGCTGCATTCAGCTGCTAAAGGCTATGATATTGATGGCACTAGGAGGTACTTACTGCTTCATAGGTCAAACTGCTGTGGCTTTTTTCCGCCTCTTTACTTTATATGTATTTTGTGCAATATGCAACACCATCAAAATAAATTGAAAATATGCTACACAGTGAAACAGAGCCTTTGTGTTTCGTTCTAAGCAGGTTATTGACTTAATCTTTCATTAAAGTGCGAGAAGTCTACTTAAAATGCTGAGTTCTGGATTACACATTTTTAAACACTTTTCTTATGCTTGGCTACAGGGCATTAATTTTACAAATATGTAGCACTTGGCTACTTACTCCCTGTACCTTGTTAAACATTGAGAAGATAATTACTAGGTTGTTGATGACTGATTGCTTTAACTTGATTCCAGTGAGTTTACACAAATACTGAGATTTTATTCTTAGTATCCTTCCTTTGGGGATGAATCGGCTCCATCCTCATCCTAACACTGATTTTAAATATCAAAAGAGATGTGAGAATTACAAAATGTTTGCCATACACAGGAAAAGCATCTGTTTTGGAACATGTGGCTTTTCATCTTCAGAATAATGGGTTTCATTGCATTGTGCAATGACAGTTAAACAGACCTGTCTGATTGCCAAGTCTGAGGTTTGTAACACCAGCCAATGTACAGTTTGCATTTGGTCTGAATAAAAAATAAATTGAGTATAATTAAACTGTTCTGCCTACTGTCGTGCTTTCCAGAATGTCAAATAAACAGAAAAAGAGTACAGCTTTTGTTGTTACAACCCCACCATGTATTATGCAACATACTAAAACTATTAAGTGTCAAGGCTCACTTTTTATTATTTATTTACTTTTTGTTGTCAAGGTTTGTTCTACAAGACTGGTGCAATTTTTGCAAGAGGTACTAAGGAATTTTCCTGCTTTTCTTCCAGATGAGTATAATGAAGCAAACACTGAGTTAGGGATATCAGTGCAGGCGAATGGAAACCCTGGCAATGTTGAGATGTTGTCTCAAGCAAGAGAAGTGGAACCAGTAGGATTACTGGGAAATAGATACTGTTAGAGTCACAAGCAGATGACCTGGGGATAATGTGATCTGAAATAATGCAGCGAGTTAGTGTGGAAGCTCAAAAAAGACCCCAGTGCTCAGTTGGAAATGCAAATGGAGAAAGAGGTTTTAATAGGGGAATCAGGTCCTTGTTTGATATGTGGATAATCTAAAATGCCAGTGCAGATGAGACAGTAAAGCATGATACTGTCAGAGGTGGGAGTGACCATAAGGAGTATGGAGAAAATTTTAGGCACATTGCATAAACATAAATCAGTTGCTTAGCAGTAAAGTGGAGCAAGGTCAGAGAAACATGAATGATCTAAGAAGAATTGTGTTAAGGCTCAGATATGTGTCTGTGTTTTTTGCTGTCTGACAGATATAACGTGTGGTATAAAACTTCAGAACCTTTATCATTCAGAGTTAAACAACTGATAGTATTGATTCATTCGGTTTCAGAGCAAGTGTATAACTTTCCAGGAGGATGGAAATTTGAATCTAACGTGAAGCCAGAAATGCCAATTTTCCTTGGAATACATTTATTACGTATAATTTGTTTCTGAATAAAAGGCAGAAGATACTGGTGTTTCTGAGGAATGAAGTGCAGAATGCAATATCAGAAAACTGCAAAATATATGAAATGGAAGATCACTTTCAAATAGACAAGATCTAGTCCAAGGTTATGGACAGTAGGCTGGAAAGTTCTGTCTCATTTAAAGCATTTGCCCTTTAATTATATAATTAAATGTAGTAGGGTATATTAAGGTACCCAGGGCAATCAAGCTTTTTTTTTTCTTTTGGTTGTTGAAAATGGGCATTTACAAGCTTATTGCCCTTGTTAGTTGCTGTAATATTGTGGAAACGATGGGAACTCATTAGAGAACTGTACAAAGAAATAGACTAATTGTTGATTAGAGAGTCAATAATGCACTAAATTCTGCTTTTACTGAGTGAAAATAGTACTGAGTAGTTGAACACTGAAGGGCAGGAAAATGGAGAGCGTGAAAAGGTAATGACAATGGTTTTGAAACTGAAGTAAAAAGTAATCACGCGTACTAAGGGAGACAATACTAGAAAATAAGGCAACTGAAAATATTGCACAGTTTGCCATTGCAAGATGAAGAAGGGAATGCATAGAGGAAGGGGAACTGAAAGGAGAAGTCAGACATTTGGGCTGGCAGGCCTAATGCTTTTACAAAGCAGGAAGAAAAGGAGTTTTAAGACAAATAAATTGGACATTTTTGTGCCAGAAGAGAAGAAAAAACTCAGTTTAGGAAACAAGAAAGGGAAGATCCAAGTGAAGAAGAACCAGGAAAAGGCAATAAGAAGCCGTAGTGATAAACATAACGAATGTACAGTGAGGGAAGTGAGATAATCAGTGTCTCACATATTATCTCACTTAATGCGAAATTCAACATTGTAACATTTCTGATGTACACTATCATGCACTTTATATTGACAAAAATATACAGACATGCTCCGACATTGTTCTGATGGAAAGTCTGGCAAGGAGCTTATTTTCCACTTAAAGAATCTGTCTTTTTCCACCATTGTTGCCAATAACATTTCCTGCTTTTCTTTTTTTTTTTTTGTAAATAGACTTAAGTCCTTCAACTGATTAAACAAATGTGCATGTAGAGATATAAGAGGTGATAATCCCATAGCAACTTTGATAAGTTCTCTTGTGATAGCCCACCGCCTCTTAACCTGTGGACAGTTCTATCAACAATGGCAAATATCTTCCTGTCATAAGCCAATTTGTGAGTATGAGTTAGAGGGTATAAACTCCATTCTAAACAACGTATCTGGACTATAATGTATGCTCATTATAATTTTACATTGAATTGCCTTATCTCTGTGAGAGGTATACTCTTTCTTAAGATATTCTGGCATTTATTGTGTTGGATTAAATATATGAGTTGTTAATGAATTATTTCTGGTAATCTGGTTTTATTCCTGAAACTTTCATTTGCCTACTGCATGAATCTGGGCAAGTCACATAACCAGACAGTGTCCTGGGATAGTTGGAAAATCAGGCTAAGCTTTTCAATGGTGGTCTGAACCACATGTCTGGTAACTACTTATGAACTTGTAATCGTATATCTTCACCCATTTACTGACCATATCTCTAGTTATTGTATATTCTCATTTCCTTACACTGATATTAGATGAGGCCTCACTGACTCCAGAGTCTAATGCATTTCTTACACCTTTCACTAAGTTTAAAACTGTTGAAGGATTTTGTTTGATTAGCTGACAAAGCTTTAAATGACAGCAGTCCTTTAAGTAATATTCCAATTATTTCTTTAAAAATGGCATGACGTTTGTCAGTAAATTCATCATTGTACTTCATGGGTCTCACAGTTTTAGTAGAAATTTTAAGATATAGTCCCATAAAACAGAAAAAGAAGACCCTCCTGACTTTGATATACTTCCAAATAGAAGTTTTAGCCATCCCAATTTTGCTAAAAAAATCTTAATTTAACCTTTCACTGTTTTAAGTTGATCGGAATGGTTAATCCAGAATTTGTAAATAGCATTATCAACTCTAGTAGTTTACTTGTTAATCATTTGAAATATTGGGAATCATCACAGCGAGTCCCAAAATGTGGAGAATGAATGGCCGAATGATCAAAGTTACATGTGCCAAGTCTGATATGCAATTTCTCCAAGGTATGGCGATCTCGGAGTTGGTATATATAAGTTCAGGGGGTGGGGGCTTGCCTCCCACATGGGAGGGTGCAGAGACAGGCTTGCTCCCCTGCAAAAAGAACTTTTAAGGAGAAGAACAATTTTCAAAACTCGCTCTTCTCCCATGTTTTGGGTCCTTTTTTTTCAGCTTTTCAGCACTCAGCATTCCAAGTGTCGACATTTCAATAAGAAGCAGGTTTACTTATTGCAGTTTGATAACCAGATAGGTGAGCTGATCCTAAGACCCTTTTCAGCCATGACCCAGGCTCCAGAGGAGCCAAAAACTACATTACACGAATGGTAGTTATACGGTGCTTGACAAAGAAACACAACAGAAAATGATTCCAGTAGGTTGTAAACATCAAGTACTGTGTAATATTATACAAGTGAGAGGTAGAAAATAGTTATTTACAAAGTTTAGATATGCATCATTACCTTACATCTGGAACCCTGAGTTGTAACAAAAAACTTTGAGGTGAGAAGACAATAGTCAGTGACATTAGGATGTTGCTTAGCCTGTATCTCTAAAACAGTTACAGGTTGTTTCCTCCATTAAGTGTTCCTTTAGTTTTTCTTTGAAATTTTGGAGACTTTTTAGACTTACTTCTTAGAGAAGCTGTTTAGAGGTGGGTGGAGCAATTTCTGTGGATCTGATATATGGCCTTCTGATAAGTAGTCCATCATATTTTGTGTTACAGAGTGTATAGAAGGTTTCTCTTACTAATAGCTTGGTTTTCAGAGGTGGGCAGTGACCACGTTTGAGGATTTTAAACACTATTGTACTGATGATACTTAGAGCCTTCTTTGAACTGGTAGCTAGTTGACGTATTTATGAAGGTCACAATGGTGTGTATTGACTGGCCAGGAGGGCAAAGTGACAGATTGTGTTCTCTGCTGCTTGCAGTTTTTTGGTGTTTGTGCTAGGGTGGAATTTTATTAATGTTAACCTATATTCCAGTTTAGGAGCCAGCACATTTTTGACATTAGATTTTCTTGCTTTTGGTGATAGAAGGTGAGATATTTTTGTACAAAGCTTCAGTTGTGCTAGCACTTTGTTTAAAGTATGAGCAAGGGGGATCAGGAAGAACCCCTAGGTACTTCTGTTCTGTCGCAGTGGGTGTTACATTGTTAAAATTATCTTTAATTTGTAATGTGGGAAGGACTAATATTTTTGTGGGGTACAAACAGCATGCAATGGGATTTTGAGAGTTTATTATTAGTTTGTTTATTCATCAGGGTGCAAAATGAGAGGGACATGTCTTGTCTATTTTGTTGTAGTTGGGTTTAAAGTCTGGACAGATTGCAGGAGGAGAAGGTCATCATTGTATGTAACTAGATGCATTTTGAGATTACAATAGTGAGATAATTTACAAAAGAAGAATAAGTGTAGGGTGCCTAACATTGATTTTTATGGTACACAAATATTGAGGTTACTAGTATTAGAGAAGATATTGTTGCAGTTAACTTGGAAACTTCTGTCCTCAACTTTTGAATTACTGCATTGTATTAGTTCCAGAATTAAGCCTAATTAGTTTATCTAGTAGCAGAGGATCGTTTACAGTTTCAAATGCAGTAAATAATCCACCCAAGAAGAGGCAGTCATTTAGTTTAGTGTGGATTGTATATGTAACCTAAATGCATTATGGAGTCCATGTTGTTGGTCACATACTATACCATATACATTTAAAAGATCTGTTTATGGAGGAGTTTTTCAATTTTTTGTCTAATGGGTATAGATTAGACATTGATCTATAATCTTGGCAGGTCTTGGGTTTATGGACTTCAGGTAATAGGATAACTATAGTTTGCTTGAAGATGGTGGGGAAGATAGTGGAAGTGAAAAAGAGAGGGAGAGAGAGAGAGAGAGATTAGATATTTGGGTTAAGGTTTTGGCTATCAGTTCTGATGCAATTTTTAGGGATGTGTGGTATAATGTGTTAGGTTTAGTTTTAATAGAAGCTCTTTAGTTTCTTCTGCAGTTATTTCTTTGAAAGATAAGGTGGGACTGTAATCAGCCAATGTCAAGCAAGACTTGACTTTTCATTATGTTGATTTGGCAAGGGATAGAATTTTCAGCAGTATGAATAGTAAATACAAACAGAAACATGACAGTTTATGTTCACTGAAAAGTTGTGCTGGGGAAGAAATGTTACAGCATTTTTTATATTTTAAAATGGTTAAATGTTATTAGGCATTCTTGAAAGAAAAAAGATGTAAAGTGAAATCTTAAAAAAAAACATAAACATTGGTGTGGTAATATCTGAGAAATACAATATCAGTTTATCCCCACCTTTTAGGGGAGATCTGACAGTACAGTTGTGCCTCCATGATATATGGTCTGCTTTGGTGAAATTATGAACCTGGTTTGGATCTTAATAAAATGCACATTGTCTTTTCCCACTGAGTGCCACTGCATCTTTAACATGCAACGTAACCTACGACTTACTCAGGTAGATGAGACTTGATCTAATCCCATATCCAGAGGCTTGCATCTCAGGAATACAGCTCCTCTCTCATGCTGTACTTCAAAATCAGTACTTGAACATGAGCTGAAACACCCGTTGTAGGGATAAAACCTACAGCCTTCTCATCTGGCATCACATGTAACTGAGCCAGTCTCTATTGAGCTACTGACATCAGAAATCTTTATTCCCTAGTAGCAGGAATAGAGTTTGCAAAGGAAACATTTTTTACCAAATGTCGTACTTATTAGACGGTTAAGAATGAAGAGTTCTGTACACTGGACAGAAGGAAATATTGTGCTGGACTATTATATTGTTATACCATAGTCCCAGAAATTTGATAGAGCTAGTACCTTTGCAGCTCAAAGCCAGAAAACCTCCAATATGAATAGTCTAGAAATTATATAACTTTTTTGTGAACATGTTTAATTTGTATTGCAGCAGGACAGTTAATGATCGTGATTAGATATTGAGCTATAGATGCAGTAGGTTTAAGTGGTGCTCATCTACTCTACATGTAATCCATTAATCAACTAGCCTTAGAAAATGTTAGCTTCCATTTATAATACGTACCTCTACAGTAAACATCATTCCCTTGAGCTGGTCTTTATACTTCATTGAGTAATCAGTCATAGAGTTAATTGCATAACTTTTGCAGGGGGGAAAGCCATATAATATGAGATTCAAAGACACTAAGGTCAGTGTTAGGTCATTGTTAAAGAACATCACAGTAAAATGTTCTATGCATATTTGATTGACACACAAAATCAAAAAGCACATAATGCCCTTACTTATTTTAAAGTTCTGAATGTACTTGCATCCAAAGTTTTGGTCTAAGAATCTCTTATATTTATTGGCATGTGCTCTAATGGTAAAATTCCAGAGTGTAAATTTTCATTATATTTCTGCTGCTGATACAATAAACTGATCAAAAAACTGTAATGTGTTAATCATTTACTGTAGAATGGTACATTTTTACTTAATAGGTTCATAGGTGTTTACTAGGCTAACAACCACAAGGGCCTTTTTAAGCCTAGCCATGCATCCCAAATCTCTGACAAGTTTTGATACCCTTGATAAGTGTAAGCATGGGCCTGAGAGATGAACCATTTACAGGTTACCTCTCTCCTTTAGAGACATAGGTGCCAAACCAGGGATGAATTTCCAGTTTCCCATTCAATTGTCTAACTTGCACTTGAATTGGGTTAGGGAGGAACTCTGCTTCACATGGGTGCGGAGCCTGTTCCATAGATGGGGTAGCCTCTGGGATACATATCTACCTCTCCAGCAGGTACTATTTATATCACAGCCAAGGTTTAAGTCTTTAGAACAGGTAATTCTGGTGCTGTTTGTTTTGTGGATATGCAGGAGGTCCATCAGAGTGGGGTCTGACAATGTCCTGTATGCCAGGCATAGATCTCCCATCAAAAGCCTATAGGAGACAGAATGTAGGGATATGGCCTTGAAGTGGTCTGCATAGGACATATTACTTATGCCCTGCATTATTTTAGTCAGGAACCTCTGTGGATGTTCCAGTTGTTGGATATGCCTAGTTAGGAAGACATCAAAGGGGGCATCATACTCAATGATAGGTCTGATGAATGCCAAATACAATGGAACAATGAATGCCTTGGACTTAGATGCCATACCTTTGTTTATAAATTGCACAACATAAAATTATTTCCTCACCACTGTAGACACTTGATGGTCAAAGGCTAGATTACTATCTATGTGTGTCCCTATGTCCCTGACTACTGGGTCAGCTCTAAGGGGTGTGTTGTCAATATGATAGTTACCATGGATGGGTGACTTCCCAAAGGATACTACTATGCATTTCTTGGCATCTAGTTTTAGTCCATGGCTCTGGCACCAGTTGTCTGTCTGTGTCAGCCCCTTCTGGAGAACATTTGTGTCAGTGTGAGATTCAATAACAGCTCCTAATTTGCGATCATCTGCAAATTTAGTCAGCCAGAGACCACTGACATTGGCCTTCAGTTCTGAGATGTAAATGCCAAAAAGGAGTGGTCCAAGGACTGATCTTTGAGGGACTCCACTTGTGACTGGCCTCTTTGTAGAGGTGGATTCACCAATTCTAACTTCCTGAATCCTATCTTTGAGCCAGTTGGCTATCCAGTGGGTGACATATGGGTTTGTACTTAACCTCTTAAGTTTGTCAACAATGCCTGAGTGGGGTATTGTGTCAAATGCCCTGGGCAGGTCAAGGTAGGCAGTGTGAATGATTTTGCCCTCATCCATTGCTTTGGTGACCTTCTCAAAGAAGTCCACCAGGTTGAGTAGCCATGATCTGCCCTTCACAAAACCAAACTGGGTTGGGTCCAGTGTCTGGAGATTTACTGTATCTCTGTTGATCATCTCCATGATAATTATTTCAATGGCTTTACTGGCTTTAATCATTTAGGAATACTTTTATGGAACATTTGTCATGTCAGTCCCCCAATTTAGTAGCATGACCCTAGCATTAGTTTTGTGCACTACATTTCTAATTCAATACCTCAAGAAATGCAAGAACTAAACTTACTAAATGGATACAAGTCCTAAACAACATGTCCTACATAGACCGACTCAAAGCCATGTCACTATATTAGTTATACCCCAGACTGTTAAGAAGTGACTTGTGTCTGGCATACAAGGCATCCTCTGACCCAATAGTGATAGATTTACTGCACATCAGCAAGTCAAATGGCTTCAGAACTACTCAACAGAATGGCTTGGAGGGACAGGTGTATGTCACAGAAGATACTGCTGCTCTGGAACAGACTCACCATCATCATAAAACAATGTTCATCCTTGTCCATATTAAAGCACAACTTGGAAATACAGATGGGCAACAGAAAATTTACCCCAGGACTGCCTTGTGTACGGCTAATGGACAGAAACAGCTCCTAAATGCTTTATCCCATGAATGGATCCCCTGCAATTATCTAGGGTATGATCCCAGTTATTCTCATTAGGGGTAATATATAATTACTGACCATGGGATGGATAAGGCCAATCTCTAACCAAATGGGACAGGTTAATATGAGTACAAAAAGGGAAATCGGCTAGGCTTAAAATGTCCCACAAGGGCAGATAGCCTAGTACTTACCTATGCACCTATGTACTATGCATTACTGTATTGCTCGAGTGCCTTGGTTGTAACTCTTAGGTCTTAAACAGGTGTTAAGAACTGTTGCTGCAGCCTGGAAAGTTAACTTCATGGTACAACTTACAAGTTTTGCTTTCTTAACCTGTCCATCGTGTTATGGTTTCAGGAAATAAACAAGCGGCTGGCTGTTTCAACTTTGGCTGTGGTCACAGCCTAGGCTTTAGGTTAGTGCCTCTGCAATGTGCTATAGCATTTCCATCAGTAAAAAAAAAGTCTGTCTGTGGCTCTGTTAGAGGAACGTTATTCCAGCTGCCTCTCCATGGACAATAATTTGGGTAAAAATGGTATCTCTGAGCACAGCTCACTAACTATTTGAGCAAAAGAGTACCTTGTTTTTTGGTATAACTTTTAGATTTTACATCTTCTCTTTCTAAAGAAGAGCTCTTGTCAAGGAACTGACTGTAGAGAAGTTCATTTATGCAGTGTGTTTTTTGTCAGTGAACATGTCATGTTTGTTTCTTTAGTTGTTTGAACGTTGATATTACTTGTATAATTATATTTATGACAAAAATTTAGTTTTTTTCAGGGGGGGAGAAAATACCAGTTGCTAATCAACTTTTTTATTAACTAATTTTATTGTTGGCTTTGAAAGTACAAGTCTTGTTCTGGGCTGACTCTCTAAAGTTTCACTGACAGTTCAGTTTGACATCTGCCCCTTACTTATGTCACTGAGGTGTGTATTTCTGGGTATTCTCCTGATTGCAGAACTCTAACTGGGCAGTCTTTCTGATAGTTTTCCATGGAATGGTTATATGGCATTACTGTTGAGGTCAATGGCTTTAGGGCCTGTGGTGAAATGCACAGTGCTATCTTTGTAACTAGAAACTAGATTTAGCATGGCAGTGGTCACTGAAACTCTATGAGGCTAAAGTAATATGAAGATTGTTTGTATCTGTAATCATTTACATCTTTAATTTCCTTCTAAAATTGACTTAAAAGAAAATGCAACAGAGTATTCTCACCCTTACATACTACTTGTACAGTACCACTTACAATATCTTATCCTTATATATTACGTGTGCAGTAACAGTTACACTTTCCTATTCTTATATATTACTTGTGCAGTAACACTTAGAATATCTTAGCCTTATATATTACATGTGTCGTAACAGTTAACAATACCTTATCCTTAAATATTACATGTGCAGTAACAGTTACACTTTCCTATCCTTATATATGTACGGTAATGTGTTGTTCTATGTGCTTGTTTGCTGGCATTTGTTTTTAGTATTTTTATTTCTTATGTAACAAGTTCACAACAGAAAGGATCTGGCACACTTAAAAGAGTACCGGAAATAAACATTACAAAAGCAATTTCATCAAAACAAGATCTGACAACAGAAAACATTCCAGAAATTCTCTTTCTGACTTACTGGCTTTTCAGTGTGATTAATGAGAGCTAAGATGACAAAAACCAAAGGAGTATTCTTTATAATACTGTGGGTCTTATCTTTAATCTTTCAAGCACAGCAGTTTGTATGTGATTAAACACCTTATTACAGTGTTTTGTGATACAGGGACATTAGTTTTCCACAGTAGTTGTCGTGCAGGTCAGCATACTGACCAATTTTGACACATAATTCTCAGACATCTGGGTGCAATGATGTGTCAACTTTAGAATTGAAAATGTCTCTCACAGTGAAGCAACTCTAATACTCGAACTTCTTCAAATAAAAGCTGGCCACTGACTAAATCTTTCATAATGGTTCTGAACATCACAGTGGGCAGGGTCTCTGTTTAATATTGAATAATTTCATTTAAATATTTGGTACAACCAAGAGAATTCACAAGAAACTGAATCAAATAAAACATAATTTGTAATAGGCAATGAGATAAAAAAAAAACTTGACTAAGGTGGTATTAATGGATAGCTTTCATTTGCTAATCCAGAATATAACTATATCTCTAAAAGTGAACAAGTATCTTTTCATTCCTCATACTGCTTTACTCTCCCTTCTTCACTTACTTCCTTACTACTATCAAATTCTCTTCCCTGACTTTCTGTCTAAGTATACCATAAGCCTGTTTTTCCCTTACCTCATATTGCAATTCCTATTTGTATTAGACTAACTTACCTTTACTTTCTATACCAACTGTCTAAAATTTCTATAAATATGAAATGATTGTCATATACCTTTGTATCGAGTTTGAAATGTTTTTATATTATGGCTAATTTGATATAATTATTTAAATGGCAAATGATTTTGTTTGATTTCTGAAGATTGTAAAATTATTGTTCTTAAAATGTTTTGTAATAATTCAGAACTTTTTCTCCCCAGGCCTCCACTGAAAATGGGCTTCTACCCAGTTGGACTTTCCCGGTAATCAAATGTCAATAAATAGATATATTTTTTCTTCTTCTTGAACATATATTTATTTATCTGTAGGGGTTTCCTTTACATTATTAGAATTATACTTCTCTGAAATTTAAAACCACGAGACAACTACGCCGAAACAACAAACAGTCAGATCACCGGAATTTTACTTCGGGAAAGGAACCAACTGGCCAACATGAGGAAATTTGCCCTTTTCCCCACTATAGTGGGATCTCGGAGTTGGTATATTTAGTTTGGGCAGGTAACATTTGGTCAACATGGGGAAATTTGCCCTTTTCCCCACTACAGTATGATCTCAGAGTTGGTATATTTAGTTGGGGGTGGGTGGCTTTGATTTGTTATTTTGTAGTGTTGGTCAACTGGGTCCTTTCCCGAAATAAAATTATGTTATAAATGTGTATTAAAATATTATTTGAAACAAGTATTGCTTTCTACTTGCTTTCTTTGTTATAGTAATTAGCAACCTAGTCATTACCTTTGATCATCCAGCTATTCTGCACACAGAGTAGTTGAGCTACTGAAACAGACATTATTTACATCATTACAATCCAATAATATCAGTAAATATGCAGAAGCTCTACAGAAGTAAAATTCATTTGAATAATAATGGAAATAAAATCTTTCTCTTTATGTGGAAAATCCAGTACCTGTGATGCTAAACAGTTCTGACTGAATTCTGCTTCGCTAAATGCTTTTTATTAAAAACAGAGCCTGTTTACTTTGAGACCAACACAACTTTGAAATGTCTGTCTTTCCTGAGGTGTAGCAGCTTCATTGTTTATTTAAAGAATAACAGAGTTATAGAGTCCTATGTGGACTAAGGTGTCAGTGACTTTGTAAAAGGTTTTGTGTTTATATATTTTCTCTCAAATCCACTGTTCTGTCAGCATTGGGCGTACAAAGCAGTATTCAGGCAGTAATGTTCCAAAAGGCACTATTGCTTCCAGAAAAGCCAGGTGCATACTTCCCAACTGTGCAGAATTGCACAGAATGTTCAGATTTGTCACTTATACTTTTGATCTATTTCTCATAAAATTTGTGTTTTTCTTGCAAATCATTGAGAACTAAATTCACTAAATAATGGCAGATATTTGTGTTTCAGACTATATATCTCTCAGAAATGTGTGCTAATGCAATACCTGTTATTTTACCAACTTTCTAAATTTATAAGAGCAATGTTTAAAATCTGCCCTTGATTTTGGGCCTTTGACCTTCCCCCCATTATGTTTGGCTTTGTTCAGAATTCTTGTGCTAAGAGGTTGAGAGGTATGGTCAGGTGACTGTGGCAGCTGATGGGTATGTTGAGATTACGATGGTGGTTAACCATAAAGCGGTACACATAAGATATACCCAAGTCCCATGTTTTCTTTGTTAGCTCAAAAGAATTAGAAAAGTGATTAGAAGGAAAAGGATGAACAACTCTACCCAGGGCCAGATTATGGGCAAATGGGGCCTGTGCAGGGTAATGGATTGCCAGCCCCCCCCCCCCCCACAGCCATTCGAGTGTCCTATTACTTGACTATTTCTTCCCAGTTACCATAAACACTGTTCAAGCTTAGTGTGCACATTACTTTCTCCTCTACTTCTACAATGATTCTAGATATTTGGATTTAATTTAAAACTTGTATTTGAAATTTTATAGCACAAGCACTGATAGCTATTTACCAAACAAAACAATACAGTCTCACCATGAAAACAGAGTTACCGTGAACAGTAAACTTTTCTCCCTTGAAACTCACATTCATTGAAACAGCATTGAAACTCACATTAAAAGAAAATGCATCTGGCCAGTGATTGATTAAGGTTAACATTGGGCTTCTTTCAAACCATAGGCCCCTTGCACTCATTTTTAGGTCCACGCATACTTGCAAGTGTTCTGTGATTCACCTTCCTGATTGTATTAAATTATATTCCTTGTATAATACAGTACCACTTTTTAGAGTGTATTTTAAATTTGTAGTTTTGAACATTTTTTCCAGTAAGCAATAAATCAAAACATATGAACAATAATGACAAAACTACCCATTTCAGAACATTTCAACCATAAAAGGCTACTCAAACTTCTATCATTACAATACAGCAATATCAGTAAATATGCAAAATCTCTGCAGAAGTAAAAGTAATCTGAATAATTCCACATTAAAGATATCTGTACCTAATGAAGAGGTTGCTGCTAGCAAGCAACTTTACATTTCAGTGTTTCCTCTACAAATTCAGTGCCTGCTGTCCTTGAAGAATATATTGCCTGTGTTAAAAAATGGTAAGCTGGTAATATTGCAATAGGGAATGGCTTGCAAAACCACAACAGTTTCATAGTTGTAGGCACCTCATCCAAAGGACACACTCAGGAGTGCAACACTCCCATCTCTCCTTAATGTACACCACAGTATCAGCAATCAATCTATATGGTGTGGGAGTGGAACCCATAGCCTTCTGCACCAAAGGCAAGTATGCTACCTCTTGTGATACTAACACTGCATTCAAATCCTATGGCACAAACACTGATGGCAATTTGTTAAACAAAACAGCTGCACATTGAAGACAGACTTAGCATGAGCAACAGTAAATTTCTCTTGACTTAAAACTCACAATTTCTTGAAAATGCATTGCCTGAAACTCGCAGTTCCTTGAAAATGCACTGAAACCCACAATTCCATGAAAACGCACTGAAACTCAATTCCTTGAATATACACCGTCTGATGAGTAAATGAGCAGTCTAGAATCTGATAGTTGTTGTAGAGGATTCAGGCTGTTGCTTCCAAGGTACAGGGTTTAAGCCTGAGCAAGTTAACTAACCTACCATACACACACACACACACACACACACACACACACACACACACACACACACACACACACACACACACACACTGCTCACCTACCATCTCCTTCACAGCAGCAGTACAGATGTTTGAATTCCGCTTGAAAAGTTAAGTTTGCATGTGTCATTCTAAAGATGCATGCAAAGTGTCTCCTTAAAGGGAAAGATCTAATGTTTTTGTCTCTCTCACCTCTCAGTAAGCATCAGTTGTTCACCTACTACCATCTCTCTCATCGACTTTATGGCAACAGTACTGCTGTTTAAATTCCATGCAAAAATTAGAAAAGTTAAGCATGCGAGAGTGAGTGTCATATTAAAGATTCTGTGTTAAAGGGAAAGTTCCAATGTTTCAGTGTGTGTCTATTGCAAAGATGCATGGATAGTGTGTTCTTTTTTTAATTGTTTTAATTAAAAATTAAATGTTGTGGCATCCCACAGCCAGTGGGTCCTAGGGAACTGCCTAGGTTGCCTAGTGCTAAATTCAGCTCTGGCTCTATCTCCACCTCTCCTGTAATCTTAGATAGCTTTGATTTATGTCCAGCTACATTTCTGCCCCCAACCTATTCAGGACACTTTCTAGGGTCTTCTATCTTAAAGGTTCATATTCCTTTATAAGCCTAGCCACGCAATCCAAACCAGTTGTGTCCCTATGTATCATCTCCACCAAATCTTGCTACCCTCCTCTCTTCACTACTTAGCATCTCTAATATACAGTGCTTAGCTTCTCCCACTCAGGGCTTACCATCTTGCAAATATTTTTTTTACTTGAGCAAACTTTTTTTTTATCTTGTCAGATGCCTCCTTCATGCCATCAGTTATTGATTGCATCAGTCCATGTGTGTTTAGCTCTACCAATACTGACATTCAGGATCTACTATGCATAAGCTAAACTTCATTAGAACAATCTACTGTATGTTATATCTCTCTGATTGTATACATTGTATTTACTATTATATGTGAAATCTCTTTGATTGTATATATACAGCTGTACAGAATTTTTCTGTTGTAAATTGTGTTCTTGTGGAGCTTTTCTCTCCGGTCCTCCACTATAAATGGACCTCATTCCAGTCGGACTTTCCCAGTAAACAAATGTAAAATAAATAAAAAATAAAATAAAAATCATGGGTGTTTATTAGGAGTGGGTATGTTAATTAAGGTGTTCCTAGAGGTTAAGTGGGGTATGTTAGTTAAGGCATGTAGATTAGAGACATGAGGGCAAGACAAAGGGTGAATTTCCAATTTCCCATCAGCTGGTCCAGGTTACGCTTAGATAGTGTTAGGGATGCACTCTTCTTCAGTGGATGGGCAGTCTGTTCCAGAGTATGGGGATCCACTGAGACACATATCTCTCCCAGCAACATGTCTTATTTATGTCACAAGCAAAAGTTAAGCCCTTGGATTTAATGGTACTAATGTAGCTCATTTTGCAGATGTGCTAAAGGTCCATCAGAACTGGATCCAAGGATGCCTTGTATGCCAGGCATAGATCACCTCTCAGTAACCGGTAGGAGACAGCGTATAGAGAGAAGCTTTACACTTCAGTTCTACATCTTTCATTTATGACAGAATCCATTCTCTGTAGGCCTCTTTGACTCTGCCCCAATATATTTATGTTCTCCCTTCTAACTCTTTCTAGTTTTCTGCCTCAGTCACATTCTGCTAAACCATTCCTACTGTTTCCTTCCTTTCCTCTGCCATTTGTGCCACTGCCAGCCGTACTCAGTGTTATGCTCCTACACCACATGCAGTACCTTTCTTTAATTCCTAGCAGAGTTTGTCCTTTATTCATGAACATGTCTACTGGCCTGCATCCTCTCTTTCATCTATGAAAACAAAATCCTTTTTTTCACTAGTGAACTCTCTCCCTATAATACTGTATATATTTTCACCAATTTCCAGCTGTGGGCTACTGCACTCTCCAGGTCCCCACTTTTAGTAAGACTCCCTTTACCCCTTTACATTCTGCACCTGGCCAACTAATGGGTAATCTTAAAATGTTGTTTTTATCTTTCCTTGCTTCATAATCAGCATTCATTTCTTACCCCTTTTGTAGTTTCCTTCCACACTTTTAAACCCCTTCTTTTTCAGTTTCACTTTCTCTGCCTTTTTTCTTTATAGACATCAGTATTTGTGCCCTTTCCCTATTAAGAAGGATAAGAATTGTTTTTGTTTTATAATAAATTCATCTCCCCACTTATATTCCATGTGATGCAAGTAGTTTTCAATTTGCCTTGAATCCTGCCCTCCCTTCTCCCAAAGTCATTAATTTCACTTCTGCTGCTGATTTCCTCCTCCAGATCCCTACCTATACCTCTCAAGAATTCTGGGTAAGCCAAAAATAATAAGAGGGACAAACGGCCAAAATCAGGGACAATTTTCAAAAATTACTCAATAAGTCAATAGAACAAACACATTATCAGTATGCATTTTCTGAACAGTAAGAATTATGAAATTCTTACTATCTGGCATCACTGACTGTAATCCTGGGTGATTTACCAGAAAATTGAAAAAAAAAAACAGTATGTGGTTAAATCAGAGACTTGCTGAAAAATTAGGGACAGCTGACAAGCTACTTGTACATCCACTGTCCAGACATTTTGGTGCACCAGTTCAGGCCCTCAGGGCCTGTGGCTATACCTGAAAAGCTTAGAAATAAACAGAAAATTTGTAACCAGCATATCTGTCAATAACACACATCTCATCCTAGGTTACATATTATGTTCTGACCTTCTAGGTTAGGACTTTGAGCCTCGTCTCCTGTTCCTCCATGATAGCTCACTGTGGATCCTTCACCCGTTCATTGTCTCTGTTCTGCTCATTACTTTCATCTGATCTTGATCTGGGTCATCTAACTATAATAAAATCTGTCTTCTTTTGCTTATATCCATATTTTCTTTGTCTCTTGTTAATTTCAGGTGATTTTACTACTATAAACAAGCCTATGAGTCCTTGTGAGCTCTGTGCTTCTCTAAGCCTAAGTCTGTCCTGTTGTGCTTTTAGTGCCCCTCCTCAGCCATGCTTACAATTAACTTTTGTTCCAGATAAATTTCCTCATCTCTTTTATCCTCCTTTCCTTCTCTGAGAACAACTTTGTTGATGTAGCGGTGTCCTGTGCATGTCTGCACCACCATCAGTTAACCTAAATGCTCATGGATTACTGTTCCTTGAAAGTATATAGTGCATCCTGGGAGTTTCGCACACTAACATTATTGTATGAAAAGCAGAATGCTCCTAGCCTTGTTTTCAGTTTTTTTTCTTTACTTTTCCTTGTAAGGCTTGACTTTTTTCTTCAGGGTTACCACCTTTTTATATACACCACCACCTCCCTTTTGTGCATGTCTCTGGCTCAGATGGATGTAGGCCTGCTTGCTGTACCGATAACCTGTGACACACCAGCAACTCACTGCTGAAGGATCCAGCCAAGAGGAATGGAAACAGTGGTGGTAGCCAATCACTGCATTATGGGCACCTGGTTAAGGTAAGGTATTAAAATTAAGCAACATATGAACCAAGATGGCTGCTCTGGCCTGCCGAATATCATGTGTAGTTGTAACTAGAGTTTGACTTGCACATTTCATTGGGTTAGGATTGCAGGAGTCATTTTGTTGGCGTACACATCAGAATATTAAGAAGCCAGAAGAGACATCAGAATTCCTGCATTCTCTGTAAGATAACAGTCGTGATCCATGACTCTCATTTTCCTTTGCAAGTATTCATGGATACCAGGAATATGGCGAACAAATGGGACAGTGATGGAGGACGACTCAATGGTCACAAAGACACAGAAGAAAAAGACCTAAAAATAATCTCTGATACATTTAATTACCTTATGTGCCCCTTTATCACATATATTTTATGTCACTCCAGGCCCTCCTTGCTACCTTAATCATAACAGCAAGCATGATATTCCTTTTGTCTATTTTTATTTGAAAGGCTTTAAATATGGCAGTGTATGCAGACCAAATCTTTCTTCCTGTTTGGGACTCCATAGTCTAGTGTGTCAACACACAGGGAATCCATATCTTCATAAAATGTGCTCTTTCTAAGTCAGAAGGGAGGGTCTTTCAGTTTAAACCAAAATCCACCCTCCCCCAATTCATGAACAGTTTGCATATGCTACATGATACCTTGAAAAGGAATGAATGAAAGCAGTTTTTTATGTTCACAAATATAAAAATAAGTGAGAAATCAACTAAGGAAACATATTATTCTTAAAATTGTGAAACAGTATATAGAGAGTGTGCACAATCTGGTGGGAAAATGCTGTAGGCAATGCACTGAAAACTCTGGAAAAAGATACCCATGAAATGGGAGCATTAATTCCTGACAATAGTATGGTTGGATACTAAAGCAAGATGTTTAAAATCACAAAGAAGATCAATGTTGTACAAGAAAACAATATTTTGTAGGAAAAAATAATCACAAAATTGAAAGATTTAATTTGATGTTGAAGGGAAGATTCATGTATTACAATAAAAGGTACAGCTTCACATAGATAACTGAACTACAAAAACAGATTGCCGTGGAAGTGCTCTTTGTTCAAATGTTAAATTAATACAAGAGACATACCTATCAACCCAAAGTCATAAATAAAAGTGGGACAGAGGCCCAAAAATAGGAACAATGTTTAAATACTGCTCATACAAACTTAGAAAGTTTTGCATTAGCATGAATTTTCTGAAGGGTGTGAAGTCTGAAACTCAGTTGTCTGTCAATATTTTCTAAATTTAATCTTTAATGATTTTCCACTAATTTGCCAGAAAAGCACACATTTTTTTTTAATGAAAAATGGACCAAAAATATGAAGCAAAAATCTGGACATTATGTGGTACAGTTGAGAGGTATGAAGAGAATAAACTAGCTAGATGTAAGATAAGTTTGAAAAAGGATTTACAGAAACAGGTCTTGGTGCTGCAGCTATAGTCTCTACCAGAGAAAGATTAGACTGAAGAGGAAGAAAAGGGCAAACGTGATTCAAAAGAATATAGAGAAGCTTACACAGTAGAACATATGACTAAGGTGGGAAGGCCAGAGGCCTGTTTTCATTAATTTTCCTGCCTCATCATTTTCTAACTCTAAAGTGTTTTCTTAAAAATCCTTTGAGCTATTTGTGTTATTAGTGGGTTTTTTTCTCTCTATGTATTTCTAAAGACTACAATTTGCATTTTTTATTAGTCTGATTACACAGTGAGGCAAGACTGCGTGATATGAATGATCTAAGCCTATAGGACAACAATACATCCCTGTGATTTTTTAATTATTTTGAGACACAACAACCCACTTCTTTCATAGTGAAAAACTGTGCCACTGAGTATGTCATATGCCACTATGTTTGGTGGAAAATAAACACAGGAGAAATGTTTTTAGAAACTTATCAAAAAAGATGCTTATTCAGTTGGAAATCCAGTCTGTTTGCAAAGAGTACATGGTAGGTCACTCACAAATGTACTTTCTGTTGTAAGCTTAAACAGTGGCTGAAAATATACTAGTAAGAAGAAATAAAGAAATTGAAAAATGTTGTATATTTAATAACCTGCCTGGATTGTAAATCCTTTTATATTGGCAGAACAACTAGAGAGCTATATAAAAGGATTTATGAGCACAAATATGCCATACAGAGAGGGGATGAAAAGAATGCTTTAAGCAAACATTATAAGTCAAAAAATTTGTAAAAGAGAGTATAAATTCTTGGTAGTAGAGGCCCTTCCTAGTGATACTACTGTTATGAATATAGAAGAAGAGCTAGGTTGGCTAGAATACTTATGGCAGGTCAAACTTAATGCCTGCTTCCCACCAGGTTTAAGTGATAGGGAGGAATTTGTTATGTATTTGAAAAGAAAGAGGCTCAAACATTAGTAGTACCTTTTAAAAACATATAGTGTAGTAGTATGTTGGTGAAAGTGCATTTCTTAAAGGTTTTCAAACGTATTAAGTATTTTAAGAAATGTATAAAGTATTTCCTGAGAGTATTTTAAAATGTTTTTCTTTTTTTTTGTAGTATTTTCACAAAATTAGCTTTTTGGAAGTTGGAAGAAAGAGGAAGTGACAGTTTAAAGTGAATGCATCATGTGATGAGTTTAAACCATGTGACAATTGAAACCTTAAAAAAGGAATTTTGTAGAAGTTAACCTCAGTCTGAAGAAGTCTCTGTAGAGTTGAGATGAAAGCCCTAACTGGAGGTGATTTTATTGTTTTATTAAAGTGTGGTAACCTAAGAAGACACCGCTATTTTCTTTATTTGTTTTTCAAGTTTATTGGTGAAAAGCTGCTTTTGGTGGATACTAGTAAGAAGTGCTCAAACCGTGGATCTTTTACTGATTTCCACCTTCAGATTTGTCTTAATTTTATATATGTCAAGGGGAAGTATACCTCAGAAATGTCCAGATTTTCACGGTATGTCCAGATTTTTGCTTCTTATTCTGTATGCTCCTCATAAAAATCATGGAGGACTGAAGTCACTAAATAATGAGACATTTGAGTTTATAAGAGAAATATTTTAACATTGTTTCTGTTTTCGGACCTTTGCTCTGTCCCTACCACATTATTTTTGGCTTTGTCCCAAATTCTTGCACTTAGAAGTCAAGAGGTATGGATTGTGGGCTCCTCAAAGTGAAATAAAATTAAATTATGCTTTGCACATTAATTGCACTTGAAATGCTGAGACCATTGTGGAAAATTTGTGGGATTTTATGATTTATTAATCTAGAAAACAGTGACTTGGTTTTAACCATATTAGCTAGTGTGTGTTGAAGCTGTCATTCACCTACAAGGCATCATAATTAAAAATGAATCAACTGGTGCTCACTTGAAAAACTACACACAACAAAACCTCTTAACCTGATCATGTCCCATCCAACTTGAGTACCACAACTTCCCCTAGTCATGCTGCCACAAAATATGAATATCTTAGAGGGATTGTGGGGACAGTCTGCATGGAAGGCCACTTGGTGGTCAATAGAATGAGTCATGTTGTCCTTGTGATGACAAAATAACTTGCGCTTTGATACTATTGGAAAACTCCTACAGCCTATAACTCATGCAGAATTGTGTGTATAATCCAAGAACTACATCATGTTTTCAAATACTGTAATTTATGATATAATAAGGGGTCTGAACCCCACCCCACCCGCTCCATTTCTTAGACCAGGCACTACATAACTTGGTACAGAGAGACTATAAGGTAAGTCTAGCCATCAGTGGTAATTAATATAATAATGAAGAAATGTTCCCTGTGTCACAAGAAAACATGAATAAGCATAACCTTGTGAAGAGAAGCAGATTGCAGCAATCTACCTCAGGCAGAGTAGCCCACACCCTTTCTCTTTCATTGTATTATGTGGTTATTGCAGTAACAGTGATGTGTCAATCACTGGGATAGATTTCTTGCTTCTGTAAAAGAAAAAAAAACTGTATAGGACCAAAATTAATTCAGCTTTTATTCTCTATGTTGAAAGTGATATGCTCCAAAATCATTTACAAAGGTTTATTGTTGAGTACCATTTATTCTGTATTTTTGCTATAAGAATACAATTACAGTGAAAATCACTCAATAATACATTAAGACTGGAGCTGTTGTTCACAGCCTCTTTACTCACACGTATGTGGTGCACAAATATTGCATACAAACCACGTTGTATGCATAGATGCAAAGACACACACGTGTGTATGTGTGCGTGTATGTTTGCATGTATGTATGCGTGTATGTGTGCATGCATGTGGGTATGCCTGATTGTGAGTGCTCACATGCATGTGTATGTATACATATTTACCTTAATGGGAGACCCCGGGTAAAATGGTTTATATACTGTGTAACTATTAATTCCAACTATCTAAACCAAGGGTTTCAGATTCCCAACCCATTAGTTGCAAATGGCAAGGAAAAGCTTTTACTCCATCCTGCAAAGTTTTGCCACCCACATATACAAGAAATGTGAATTCCATAACGTTAAAAAATAAATTGCAGTTCCTTCACCTCAGCAATGAAGTCTCAAATCCGCTGCTATACCCTAAAAGGATTTTTGCAGTAGGTTCACCTTGGCATGAAATACTGCACTCCTCAGATCCATGATAACTGGAAGGGGAATAATCCAAGGCATCATAACCTTTAATTTAGAAAGTATTTTGCCAAGTTTGCTACAACAGTTGCACCACACCGAAGATGGCAGCTACAGTCCTGTGAATTAGAGCAGGGTCCCAGAGGAAGTGGGTGGCTAAAATTCAGATCTGGCTACATTCATAAGTATTCTGTACCTCAATGAAAATAGATCAGTAGATAGATATAATATATAATGATATGGCAACATTGGCTGTAATTTAAATATCAGTACAGAGTGGTAAACAACCACTAACTCCTCATGTATAGTTCAGTAGAAATCATAGGCTGGGAAATCATAGTTTATAAAATGATATTCTAGTAGCTGCAGTAACTGTTTTGTAGTGCATGGAGTGCCAAGATTATGCTCCAAAATTGGGAAAAAGCTAAACCTCAAGACAAAATAGAAGTAAAATGAATTCCTATTCAAACTGCTCAGCATATCCACTTAAATCTAACAATTTGAGCCATGGTAGGAAACAGTTCTTTACTGCAGTGACTAAAGGGACTGTTAACAACAATGCCAATAACAATAACAATTTGACTGTGGGGCCTGATATTTCTGGTGGCTCTGGTGCCATTGACAATGTCAATGATAATGGTCAAACTAGCCAAAATTCAAACAACAACTTGGGTGGTGCCAGTGGTACTGGTCCTTTTTTGGTGGACTCCACGGGCAACAAAAAGACTCCAAAATGGTCACAACAGGCGGAGAACAAGAACAAAGGAAAGGGGAAAGGTCAGAAAAAGATCTGACTTTTGGCATTGAAATTTTGAATCTTGCTGCTTGTAGAGGTTCATTGGACTACCACGGTGCTTACTGCTTTCTTCCTTTTGGTTGTTGCTGGTGATGAACTTAACCAAGATGCTGTTTCTGTGTTAAAACGTGTTTTTTCTTTTATACCTTCAAATACTGTGAATATCCCTAGATTGATAGTTGACTTCAGGTTATATTTAAGGAAATTAAATCTGAAATTTATTTTTGATAATCTTCCTGAAGTCAGGAGTGAAGTGACAGTTTGCAAGAACAATAGCACTTACAATCCTGCTTTAAATTATACCATTCAAGTCTTTGGCACTCTTTGTGAAAGACAGTTTAGAACTTTGACTGTAGGACCTTATGTTTCTAACTTGCCAGAAGGAGAAAGAAAGGCCCTGTTTGATTTGAGTAAGAATAAAAAAGTTAGAGTTATGAAAGCTGACAAGGGGGGCTCATTAGTAGTCATGAAGACTACAGTATATGAATCTGCTATGTTAACCTTACTTCATGATGACAAATGTTACAAAGAAGTTATTAGTGAATTTATTCTTAACTGTTTTCAATGGGTAGATATGATGCTATTTGATTTATTTTGTGAGATTAGCATCGATTTTGACACATTCAGGTTCTTACAGGTTGAATACCCTAAAATGGCAGTTTTGTTTGGTATTCCCAAGGTACATAAGGACTGTGTTAGCCCTCCTTTTAGACCTATAGTGTAAGCAGCTCATTCTAAAACTGAGCCTATTTCCATTTGGCTAGATAATATACTTAATTCAGTGGTTCAGAAATCAAAGTTCTATCTGCGTGATTCTTGGCATTTATTAGAATTATTAAGTGAACTTAAAGTTTCTGAAGCTTTTTTCTTTGCCAGTTTAGATGTCACTTCTCTATACACAAGTATAAACCAGGAGGCAGGTTTAGAATACCTGAGAGAATATTTGACACAATATACATCTCTTGGGAACAACATAGTTAACACTGTTTGCACCATTATGGAGTTGGTTCTCACCAATATTTTTTTCAAATTTGGTAGTAGTTTCTTTCAGTAGATATCAGGTGTTGCCATGGGGTCAAGAGTAGCTCCATCTTTTGCCAATATTGTCATGGCCCACTGGGAGTTAAGATTTCTTTATGTTTTGCCTTTTTAGACAATATTTTGTTCTATAGGCATTACATAGATAACTTGATCTTTCTCTGGAAGGGCAATTACAGTAGCTTTCTATCCTTTGTGGAGCATCTGAATTGTAGTACCACCTTTCTTAAATTCACAGTGGGAGGTTTTGGTGAGTCTATAGATTTTTTAGATCTTCATTTAACTTTTGAAACTGTGTCAATGAATTTCAAGAGTCAAATATTTAGGAAGGCTACCTTTGTTACACAAGGAAAGCTTACATCCTGTCCATATGAAGGGTGGAGTGGTAAAAGGTCAATTCATACGCCTCAAGTAGGTTGACAACTGAACATTCTGTTTTTCTACATGAGGTAGACAAATTGACAATTCTTTCGAGAGAGAGGCTACAATTTAGTTTGGCTTAAGAAGATCATTCAGAAAGTATTAGCACTTAGAAACACTTCTGCTTGTCCCATTTTGAGCATTAGGGACACCCTTAGGGAAGTGTCCCCAAGTGTTCAGTGTAAAGACCCTTTTGGTTTTTCTTTAGCTTTTCCCATACCAATATGTAATGGGATGGTCTACATCAAGAGAATTTTACTGGATCATTGGAAGGTTATTATGGGAAATACCAAACTCACAAAAAATTTTGGGTGTAAGACCACATTTTTCTTACAGGAAGACTATCAGTATTAAGCATATTTTGGAAAACAATAAGATGATGGCTGTGAATTCTACATCTAGGCTTGCTGGTAGTTTTTCCTGTGGAAAATGTAAACAATGTAGATTTATGAGTAATGTGTCCAGTATAGAATTCAAACACATTGGGAGAAGATTCTGGGCTAAGGATTATTACACCTGTAACATCACCAATGTTGTATACTGTGCTACATGTGATACATGTGACAAATGTTATGTTGGAAAAACTATTAGAGCTTTACATAAAAGAATATATGAGCATGTTTTAGCCATTAGAAAAAAGGATAGAACTAATGCTTTGGCAGTGCATGCAACAGAATGTTTACTCTTCAAGAAATGTTCTTTCTTTGTATTAGAAAGGGTTAATTCTGATCCTTTTACAGACGACTATAGGACTTTCTTAGAATGTAAAGAAAGTTTGTGGCAAATAGTTTTGGTTGCTGATGAAACTCCAGGCCTCAATGGCACTATCAACATTAAATGTGTAACAATAGCTAGAAATAGGTAGTTCATTACTTTGACTACCTATTATTTTAGTGTATAATAATGTGTCTTATTTTATTACTTAATACTATATGTATTATAATACATCATATTAGATTATTGTATTTAAATTGGTTATTTTATTTATTTATTTTTTACTTTTATAAGTTGTTAGATTTCTTTAAGAATGTCATGTGATTTAATTGACAACAGTTTATAAATACATTTTGAACTGGAAAACTGTTCTGAAGAAGCTCATTAACTATTAACTCAGTTATGGTCCTCTGTTTGGATTTATTGCTTCCACTGGTGTTCATTCATTTTCTAAAAAGCTAAACCTGTTACGCACTTCTGTAGTGACAGACCTGACCATAACAGCACTTTAGAGGTGTGTAACATTTATTACACACACACCCTAAGTGCTGTTACAGTCCAGTACTAGGAAAGGGATGATCTTTTACACTCAACAGTCCATGAATATCTTTCTTCATATATCAGTGAATGTTTACAGATGCCAGTCTGCAAGTAAATTATTTAAACTAGGGCAACATTTAAAAAAACTGTCCCTGACTTTTCCCTACAATTATGTTTGATAACAATTCCAATAATCCCCTAGGTAATGTTTTGGTAAGGTCAACATTTCTAGCAAAGTCATCCTTATTGTTTATTTCAACATACAATGGAGATTCTGATGAGATTAGGAAAATAGTCAACAGGAATTGGGGTGTTTTGAAGTTGGATAAGGATTTGGCCCCGCAATGTAATAGTAAATTGAGCTATGTATATAAGAAAGATTCATCATTTAAAGACATTTTTGAAATGAATATATGGGGAAGGGGCTTTACATGTAATAGACCAACAGGCAATTTTAAATGTGGAAGGTGTTCCACGTGTCCCTATATATTTCCTACTGGTAATAGCCTCGTGATAAATCATTGTTTTATTTCTATTTTGGGTCATTTTGATTGTTACACCAAAAATGTGGTTTATCTTGCTTTATGTCAAGAATGTAACGCCTTTTATGTAAGCAAAACAAGTAGGCATTTTAGGGAAAGGATAAGGGAACACTTGTTGGATGTTAGACGTCTTAAAACCACCAATGCTCTTGCTAGGCATTTGGTTGACCATTCCGATCATAGTTTTAAATTCTGTATATTGAAACAGATAAAGGTGGATCAACAAGGTAGGATTACGGACACACATTTGGATATTTGTGAATTAAAATGGCAACTTAGATTAAACGCACATAATTATCCTTGATTAAATGAGTACAGTACTGTTAAGCCTATACTCAAGTTAAGGAACATTACAGGTATCAAATAATAATATTACCATAGATTTAAATTTTATGTGAAGTTAAGCACTTTCAATAACATTTATGTTTTAATATTTAAGACATTTATATACACTTCAATATATGCAAGATTTTAATAAACACAATTTTGATAAAAATAAATTTTTTCTGTATAACATATTAATACATATATATATTTTTTTATTTGAAATTATCAAATTACTTAATTCAATTTTTATTCAAATAATGAAATTAATTTTTTATTTTTATTGTATAATGTTAACAATTATATACAATGTAAGGTAGTTTAATGTTTGAAAGTACAGTTTAACTTTAAGTGTTTCATTGAAATTTAATTGAATTGTTAATTAATTTATTGATTGATTGGATTATCTATTTAAGTGGCTTGTAACAGCATCATGGTATTCTGAAGAAGTCTGAGCATTCGGACGAAACCTAGGTCAATTTTATGGTGTATGGTGCATTGTGAATAAACTTCTGTCGGCTGGACCTCGTCTTCCTTGGTTTTTGGTATTATTGGTCGTGTACGTACTACTTTTGGTTATTGTTTGCCTACAATTATGTTTACTTGCTGTCTATGCAACATCACTCACTAAATGCTTTACCAGCTTTCAAGGCCAGTAAAGCACTTTGGCTTTTTTTTTCTGTAAATAATAGTACATGGAGTAGGTAAAACTCCCTGCACTACAAAGAATTGTAATCGGGTCTGAGAGTTTTTTTCTCAAGGTAAATTTTTTTGTTATCCATCTCTCAAGCACATAATAATGGGGTTACAATCAGAGACCCGATTGTAACCCTCTATATTTTGCTTCTGTTCATATATGTTGTTTGTTGCTTTTTGTTCTTACATTGTGATTGTAGCCTAGGCTGAGTCTGCAGTTGATAATTTGCAAACAGTGCTCAGCCCTAGTAACCAAAATGTAAATAAAGTAAACTGCAAATAAATAGCTTAGTTTTCTATGTATTAATGAAACAAATTGTTTCCTTATTTTGGTCAGCATCCACAAAGATCTGTACCATGATTAAGACTAAGAAGCACCCCCATACTCTTAAGTGACTGCTGGAAATTATACCCAAATAAGAATCATACTATCCCATCCTAATCCTTAACAACATGCTTTTCTGATCCTTTAGTACCATAATGTTTGAGTTCTTTTTTTTTTAATTCATTTTTATAACTTTTTTTCACGTATATAAAAATGTATAAATCTTGCCATTGTGGTAATCAGGAAATTAAGTATAATACAGAGTCCTGGTTTCGCAACCATTTATATTGTGCAGTGTACGCATAACATAAAATAAAAACTTTCACCAACTTGAAAGGTATTAAAATGTATACAATGCACTATAGGTATGCCAAATTGGAACAGCTCTACAGCAGAGAGCTTAGATGAACACAGCTACTAAAAAATAAGAAACAAATTGCTAAAGAAGAATGGATTATAAATTCTAGAGCAGAAATAACTCTACACTATCTATGTTATATACAGTGTAATACAAAAAAAAACAAAGTAAAGTTTACTACTGCTGAAATATAATTTGTATACTTTACTATGGATAACTGAAAGTAAAGCAGGTTTTCGATAGAGAATGTAGAAAATGTTTATATGCTTAATTCAAGCACACACCATTTTGTAGTCTGTAACTTCATTTGTACTCTGTGGCACCTGCTTCAGTAGTCTTGCTGTCTGTTTGGTGTTGAGCCAGATTATTTCAGCCACTGCATTTCTAGACCCTTGTAAAATTACTTTCAGCAAAGTCGCTCATCCAGACACATTCATCTTACCAAAGTTGCTGGCAGTATCAGAACTGCTGACAGCCTCACAGACCTGCTTTCTGAAATCCAGAACTCGGCTCTTAAATGATGGTTTCCTCTTCAGATTTATTATTCTACCAGTGAGGCTAGGAAGAGCATTCTGAAACTTGCCCAAACAGAAAGCAAAATACAATATCTTACCTTCCCCTTAGTGAGTTTCAGAATTTCATGCAATAAAAATTTGGCTGCAAGTTATCCTATAAATTAATATTGATCTTTGCCTCTTTATCTCCTGCAACTGATTGACTTAGCAGCACTCCATCAGTAAATTATCCATATAATGTACCTAACAAAATAAAATCATACATGTTAACAGAATCTTTTATACAGATTTTAATGAATTATTCAGCCCAAAAAAGTATGTATACACGAGAAGGAAAAATATTTTCATAGGCAACTTGCCTATGTTGTTCAGGTTGTAGCAACTATTCATTCTCACTTCTAACATGTTTCATAGTTAAGGATTACAAATCATGATGTATGTATGCATGCTAATGCATAAAGCTATTCCTCTTATGGAACTTGCATCCTCTGGCACTCCATTATTCACCTGGAGGGAAAGATCTCATAGATTCCTGATCTATAAAGGTGCAAGGGTTATTAATACCATGTGAAGCATACAATTTCTATAGTCTGTGCAGTGGTCATGCACTGAGAACATTAACGGCAAAACACCGTACAAAGTACACAATTTGTACTGTATACAGTAAAGAGGACATAGTAATAAACACTATAAATAGTACACAGTAGTAGTCACTCAATGTGCACTGTATGCACAGCACCCTTCACAGTAATGAGCACTATATCTAGTACAAACAAGCTAGTTCAAATAGTTACTTTCCACCAATCCTTGTACTTCCAAACAATAAAAAATATGTCAAACAGGTAGAAAAACACTCACTTTATTCAACAACAAACAAAGCTTTCGGGAATATCCCTTCTTCAATGTTAATAATAAATGAATTAAGACATTATTATATAGTAATTAATCAAAAACCCACATGACACAGCCACCCAATGTAAAAACGAACATTATTAAGAATGTAATCACTTCTAAAAGCCGCAGCAGAAAAAAATACATGTTTTTTTATGTATATACTCTCATTCTTATAAAAAAGGAAACCATAAAATCAATCAACTAACATATTTCTTAACAAAATGTATACACTTTAGGCAGATAATATGCACAGAATATATATGAGATATTTGAAATAAAATAAAATACATAAACAAATATTTTTTCATATGTTTAGTATATACCTGGATAGTAGAATATCTAACTATCTACATTGCTTCTGTCTGAAATCTAACATAGGTTTAAGTGTTATTCTATTATTTAACCCTGGTATTCTATCTGCTGCTAGTCTTATTATCCACCTGTATTCAGCCATATCTAACTTATTATTTTGATCACCCATTCTTAAATTCTTACATATGACCTCCAATACTTTAAATTTAAAATTATGCAAACTACCTTTCTCTATTCTATGCTGTGCCAATGCATTAGATGGAATATTTCTTTTCATATCGGACCTGTGTTCAGTGATGCGATCCTTTAAACACCTTGAGCATTTTCCGACATAAAATCTTTTACATTGTGTACATGTAGCTAAATATACAACCATGGTAGCCTTACAGGTTGCTGCACACTTTATTTCATATCTTAATTTACATATCGGATGTTCAAAATATTTTTTATCACAAATATCCGGACAACAACTGCAATTATAACAGGGTACTGTCCCTATATTGTACATTATTGGAGTAACTAAATTAACTTTAAAATCTTTAAAGCACAATTTCCTCTTTAGATTATTCATTTTTCTGTAAACAAAATAAGGATTATCACCCAATAATGTATAGAGTTCAGGCTGGACCAATATGATTCACCAATTTTTTCTTATTATTGCTTCTGCGTGTCTTGTCATGTTGTTATATGTGGTAATATATCTCACCATAGAAGATGAATTTATTCCACTACCATTAGTAGCTGAATAGTTGCTAAAATAAGGGGATGCTTGTGTCGTCCTAGACTCCATTATATTTCTTCTTATTCTCATAACATTTTCCGTATCATAACCCCCATTCTGAAATTCTTTACATAAGATGTCCATTTGTTCTTCATATTTCATTAAGTCAGTATTTAACCTGCTAATTCTTAATAGTTGACTTTTTACAATGCCTTTAAAAACATGTGGGAGGGTGGCCTAATGGTTAAGGTGTTTGATTTACAAACACAAGGTGCAGGGCTTGAGTCTCACAAGGGATAATTGGCTAGGCTTAAAATGGCTTGCAAGGGCAGTTAGCTTAGTACTAACCTATAAACCTATGTGCTGCGTGCATACTTCTAGCATGTGTATATTTATTTGCATGTATATTTTTCCTATATGCACAAGTTTCTATCCAAGCCCTTATAGATTACAACATCCAAAAAGGATATCTTATTCCAAGAATAATTCAATAGTAAATTTAAGGAAATCTGTGGTATTATTGAAATAGTGTACAAAAGATTTTAGTTCTTGTTCATCTCCTTTCCATATTAAGAAGCAATCATCTATAAAACGTTGATAAAATAGAACATTATTCTTATAATCATTACTTTCACTTCTAATATAATATTTCTCCCATTGGTTTAATACTATATTAGCATAGGTGTTGGCCATGCGAGTACCCATGGCCACACCAGATGTCTGTAAGTATGGTTGTTTATTAAATAAAAAAAATTCTTTTCCAGAACTACTTCTATCATACTACATAATGTCTCCACATCTTTACCTTTCATTTTTACTTCAGCACATAAAAAATTTTGAATTGCATTTACCCCGTATTCATTTGGTATTACTGTAAATAAAGAGCTTATGTCCAAAGTTACCATTATAAATTCTTTATATGTGTTGTTCTCATACCATGCATAAAGCTTTTCCAAAAAATCATTCGTATCCTTAATGTAACTTGGACATAAAGTTAAATATCTACTCAAACTCCCCTGAACGTAAATGGATAAAGGTTCTGTTGGCCACCCTCTTCCTGACACTATAGGTCTCATCGGTGGGGCGGTCATTGATTTATGAAGTTTTGGTATTCCATATATTACAGGAATCATAGGGGTTGACACAGTAAAGTAATTGAACAATTCAGTTGTAATATTCTGCATTTGATCATAAATATACATGTTTATTTCATAAATAATCTTTCTCACTTCTTCAAAGGTTAATTCTTTAAAGGTGTGCTCATCATTTAAAAATTGTTTCATTAAATTATTATATTCATCTCTATCAAAGATGACTATGGCTCCACCCTTATTGGCTTGTTTAATAATAATATCTTCGTTAGCACATATTTGCTTACAGGCTAAAGACTCTTCATAGGAAACATTAAATATTTTAATTTTTAGCCTATCCATTGTAACTTCATGACATAAATTTCTCAAAATCTTCACATACTACATAAAAAGCATCCAAAATGGGATAATTATTAGGAACAAAAGTACTCTTTTTCTTAAATTTGTTCATAATATCCGTTTGTGAATTCTTAAATAACATTTTCAGACATACATTTCTAACGAATGTCTTTAAGTCAGTTAATGCCTCCACTATCAAGTCAGAACCACAAGGTATAAATTGTAGTCCTTTATTTAGCAGGCTCTGCATTGCTGTAGTTAAAGGAATGCTCGATAAATTCAAAAATGAATCATGTAGCTTACCAGGTATCTGCATCCCTGCTTGCTGTTGGGAAGCGGGCTGTCATTTTTTCTTTTGCCACATGCATAGGAATTGTTTTTTTGCTGAGAACGCCCTCTCGATTGTGAGTGTTTGCTGAGTTCTAATTTTCTAATACCATGATGGGAATGGACCCCATTCCTAAGTCAAAGTATGATTAAAGTTCATAAAATTAATATTGTTTCAATCTTTGATGTCAGCCAAAATTCTCTTTGCAGTACCGCAATGTGCCCAGTAATGACTCCTGTAATTCGTACGGGGTTACACAGATTGATAACATATCTAAATATGATTGAAAATTCTTTGTTATAAGATCTGTTGCTCCTACTACTATTGGAACTGTCTGGTTGTCTTTCTTCCACATTGCTGTTGTTTCTGCCTGCAGATCCTGGTATTTTATGACTTTGTGTCCCTCTGTACATAAGACACTGTAGTCACTGGGTGTGGTGATTTCAGTGATCAATGCTACTTGTGTCTTCTTTTCTTGTACCACTAAATCTGGTTTTCTAGCATTTAGCTTTTGAACTGTTGGTAATGGGTGATACCATGTGATATAAACTTCATCTTCTATGATGATTTGCGGCTCACACAATGTACAGTAATGAACACTATAAAGAGTACACTACATACATTGTACTACCTATCTACTACGTTTATGCACTTTATCTATGCATAGGCTATGTATATATTGTTAGAATGGCTAAAATTGTCTATAATGATATAACTCTATAGAATTATCCAGATGTGTAGTATATCTTGTAACCTAGTTTATGTTCTATCACCTTATATTTATATAGTACTCCTCATGTCACTTGTATTGTTTTTGGACTATAATATATTTGTATTGCACTGTATGTGAAGTTTTTCTCCCCAGGCCTCCACTGAAAATGGGTTCTGTAGACCCAGTCGGACCACCCCGGTAAACAAACGTCAAATAAATAAATAAATAAATAATACACTTTAGAGATCAGTGTACATAGTATACAATGTGCACTGTATACAGCACATAGTACACAGTAATGGGCAGTATACATAGTAAGCAATAATGAGTACTGTTACTGTACAAAGCACTCAGTAATGAGCAGTATATACAGTACATACTGATGAGCATTGTACGTAGAACTGCGACAGCCCACACTTCCTAACCTAATCACTTACAATCATTTTCTTTTAGATCCACCCTCCTCCTATCAGTGACCGCTGTGCAAAAAGCTTCACAATACATGCCACCACAACAAAATTTCCAGCCAAATTAATCTCATTCAGGCCTAAGACACATTCAAACAGCAAATAAGCTTAAAAAAACACTTTCCTTCACAGACTTGTCTTTAATATTGTATCTTAACAACCCTGCAACATCAACATCTTACAAGAGAAAAAAGGATATTTTAATTTTTCACAGCTTTCTGCTTCTTCTCTTAATAACATTTATTAAATTATGCTCGGTAGTTGCATTTGAATGTCAGAAGAAATGTAATCCTAAATATTTTATTGACTAAAAGCATATGCTTATATCCCACTGTTTAATGGAGATTTGAGCTGAATGCTTAGACATGGGAACCACCCAGTCTGGTTTTCTAGTACTTTACATTCTGCTCCCACCATCAGAGGGTGGAAAGAGGATGGAGATTTTGCCTGCTTAACTTAGTAAACTTCTTTGAGAAAGTTACTGAAGCTGTAGAGAGAAGCAGTGTACTTTATACAGTGAACAGTGGTCTGACAAGGCCCTGTGTCACAATTCCACATGCAGAGATTGTAAATAAGCTTAGAGGCATAAATGCAGACTCTTATGTTGCAAGATGGTAGAAAAATGGCTGACATGTATAGACCCCCACATAGATAAAGTAGCAAGTTCAACCTTAGAACACACAGAGGTGACTAGTAGCATTTCTCACAGCTCAATACTGGGATACTTTGAATTGGCATTTATCTCTCAGGTATCTAAACCCCTTACACAGACATATGGCTAACTAAACATGTCAGTGCCTGCAAGCTGGGTGTTGTTATTCACTCTACATCTGATATCATGATTCTGCAGCAGGGGCTAAACTTTACAAATCAGTGATGCTTCAGAAAATGACTTAAATTAAATGCAAAGTAGCATAGCACTGTTAACTTTAGAAAACAAACCTCAGCGCAACATCTTACAGTATAGGCACTCTCCATTCAAGATTGATACAGTCATTAGAAATCTTAGCACATTTGTAGTCAACACCATATCCTTTGACCACTACATAGCAGCAGATATCCGGAAATCTTTCTACCATAGCTAAATGTATTTCATTTTGGTTAAAATAAGTTACAATTCATCTGCACTCTGCCCTGATTAGGCCAGTTACAGAATATAATCTCCCTTTTAGTATGTATCTATCCAAACGGATCCCCTTCAAAACTTCTAAATTTCATAACATAGAAGCTCAAAACATTGAGACCATAATATCTAAAACCCATGACATATAAAACTCATAACATCAAATTTCATAACACTGAAACTTTGCATCACAACTTCAGAACCTACAAATCACATGTAAATAACATCCTCGCCACCTAAAATAACATCAAAGTAGTAAACACACTTTGTACTAAGTTTCTGTAGGGGGGCAAGCCCCCCTGCACCCCCTGTAAATTAAATATACCAACTCCGAGATCGCACTACAGTGGGGTTAGGAAATTAACTTTAACTTCTTCCCCAGTGTAGTGCAATCTCTGAGTTGCTATATTTAATTTACGGGGGGGGGGCTTTCCCCCCTGCAGAAATGTAGTACAAAATGTGTTTACTACTTTGGTGTTGTTTTAGGTGGAGGGGATGTTATTTACATGTGATTTGTAGGTTTTGAAGTTGTGCTACAAAGTTTCAGTGTTATGAAATTAGATGCTATGAGTTTTAGATGTTATGGGTTTTAGATGTTATGGTCTCAATGTTCTGAGCTTAGATGTTATGACCATTCGATGTTTTGAAGGGGATCCATCCAAACATATCACACAGCTAGAAAGACCCCCAAGGTTCTTAATTAAAAAGATCACCAGACTAAAATCCCCAGATACCAAAGCAGGTTGAAGATCAGTCCCTATACTCAGTCTCTTATACACTCCTACATGTTGATTTATGTCTAGATGTCGTTGCTGTTAAGGTCCCAATACTCCTTTTAGCTCCAAAACCTTCACCAAGTAAATAATGGCTCCATAGACATTCAAGACCGGAGTCTCCATCAATAAATAAATAAGACATACTAGAGGTACAGGTTTATTACTGAGTGTTTCCTCCATTTCTGGAATTTTTTTCTATTAGTAATAAATAAGAGTGATGCCCTTGCCTCCTTTAAGGTAAACCTTGACATTTGGAAGGGGACTGTTAAATTCATCATGAGCCTGACTCGATTGCCCTCCTGAATGCAGGAGATTCCTTATAAGGGAATGACAGCTTCATAAATATTATGACTCTATGAATCCATACATAGTTTTCATTTCCCTTGCTTGCTATTGGAAGAGACAGCTGTAAAACACAGATGAGTGAGCAAAGATGCTGCACTTGCTATCATCTTTTAACATCTGAACAAGAGGGTGGACAAGGGAAGGTCTGGAAACTATTTTTGAATAACTAACGAATGTCTGTGTTTACTTGCTTTGTACCACAAAAGATTTAAATGCGGCATAATCTTTTTAGCAGCTTACAATAGAAGTCATAGCAATTAACCCTTAGCAAATCAGTAAAAACAGTATCTGTTCTTAAAAATGTATTTTGTGAAACCACTGACACTAAGCAGAATTAATGTATCTAAATGGAGAGAAAAATACTCCTTTACTATTTCTTGGCTCAAGTTATTGGTACACAAGCTACTTTCTTGGAACCCAAAAATTCAACTAAAACAAAATTGTGTGGGCATGGCAGTCACCATTACTACTCTGGGGTATTAGAAATTAAAAATTTAACTGAGAACACTTGAATGATAAAAAAACTGCTGCCAGTAATGTTGGAAAATGGCACACTTAAATAGAAATTGTAACAAATAAAATACGATAAACGCTTTCGTCTCTATACAATAACATGAGACTTCATCAGATAAATTAACTTCATTCACTCCATTCTTTAATAAAATATATTATTAAGGATGATCGATCTATAAAAAATAAACTGAGTGAGAAACCATTTAAAATCTGTAGGAGGGGTGTTAACTTTAAATCCCTTATAGAATCAACACACTCAAAACAATTAATATTAATGCATGTATGAATAAGTGTGGTGTGTGTCTGTTTTGCAAATACACATTTGTAGGACATAAGGTAGAAATTAATGGACACCAGCTTAAAGTAAAGGGCAAATATAATTGTAATATATATAGTGTTATTTATGTGGCCATGTGTCAATTTTGTCCTGCTTATTACATCAAAGAAAACTAAGAAAAAGAATGTATGAACATTTGTATGAAATTCAAAAGAAAGAAAAAAAAACAAAACAACAAATGCCTCCAGACCATCAATTTAAGTTTAGCATCAAAGAGAAGTTGGTCCAAAATACAAGAGGAGGGCCATAAGCACTTATGTTAGAAAAACATGAATTATTTTGGATGTTATATCTTAATGTAGTTGCATGGCCAGGTTTAAATGATCTAGCATCCATTGGATGTTTATTGAGATTAAAAGCTTCACTGAGATAATTATGCAATCATTAATGGTGTTTAGTTTGCATTGTATTTTATAATATGTTTTAATATGGTTTTCTTTTGATATATATGTATTTAGATTTTATTATTATTTAATTGGATTGTAGTGCTTTGTGATTTGATCCCTTTAAGAAGGTGTGTGACTGGAATCATCACGCAAATGATGTCACTGATATTTTATTTAAGAATGGAGTGAATGAAGTTAATTTATCTGATGAAGTCTTGTATTATTGTATAGAGATGAACGCACTTATATTTTATTTGTTGCGATTTCTATTAAAGTGTAATGTTTTCTAACATTACTACCAGGCATTTTTTACTTTTAGTAGGTTTATTTTCATGTTTCTGTGTTGTTAACAGTTGAACGATTCTGATCCATTAGTAAATCACAGCAAATCAAGATATGATGAAAAATGTATTCATCTTTTGGTTCAAGGGTAAAGTTTTTCTTTAAGGGGTTTTGTCAGTGCCCATAGAGTAGGTTGGAGGGTTTCTCTACCATTAGTTGAGTACAAAGTGGATGAGGGTGCAATTTGTCACTCAAGTTTGCATGTTTTGGCACTACAGATTGCTGTTTTTCATAGAGAATCATTGTCCTGTGGCACTGATTATACTACAACAATGCCCATGAAAAATTCACAGTTTTTTGATTTTTTTTTACTTTTCTCCAGCATTGTGTGATCATAGGGTTAGTACAAATAAGTAAGGGGGTGTAGGGGTGTACAAGAACTTCCATTACAGAAAATGATTTTTATTATTATTTTTTATCTGATAAAATCTTTGACTGGTAAGTATTGTCCTGTTGTAACTTTAATTGGAAATAACTTGACTCCATAGTAAACTCATTTTGGAACTGGCCACAAAGCCAGTGAGGACCATTAGACAGTTCAGATAATTATGCTGGTGATGTTTGTCTTACAAGAATTCAGACCCTCCGTGCTGGCAGCCATGGAGTGGGCAACAAAATCTATCTTTATAAGCACTTTAAGTGACAATGCATGTAATAATTCCTCCATGTTGCACTTCACTTAGTAAGGATGTGTGGTGGAGTGTCCTCAGGTTGTTGTTGGAAGTGCCAGGAGGCAAAAGTAGCAGCTATTTTTGCACATATTCTTTAACTGCATATTGCAGCAGCCTTATCTTTCAGAAGACAAGGTAATGCCAACAGGATTATGGCCAGATAGGGTTGATTGAGTTCTGAGCTTATTTCTGATGGATATATTACATAAAGTGGGATGTGATAGGCATTGTATTTTGGTTTAGTGTATTTAATGCTGAGGTAGGTGGAATAGGCCACAAGGGACCATTTTAAGCCATGACTTTGTTACAAATGAGCAAAATATCAGCAATAAAAATAATTTCTTAAAATCGGATGTAAACTTAAATTGTACATATGTTTACAGTGCAAGTGATCCTCCTGGTGGCCAAAAATGTCTCTACCAAGAAATGGAAATGTCAGCATCCTTCGCCAAAGGTGTGTGTGTGTGGGGGGGGGGGGGCCTGCACACTTTTTTGAATAGAATGTGTGAGATTGAGATATATATGAATAGGCATGATGCAAAATAACTGGGTGGTCACCAAATGGTGACTATAATGTACTGTTATCAGCTTCACCCTGGAGACATCTTAAACATCTTATAAAGTTGAGGTCTCTGTCTGAGGGGTTCTGGTACATTTCTGAGTCCTTCTGGGAGACAGCAAAGGCTGACTTTTTTTTTTTTTTTTTTTTTAGTTAAAAGTCTGGTGTGCATTTGGTATTTGTAAGTAGTCATTTTTCTTCTGTTTTTGGCAAGTTTGCACGGTCAGCTATTTGAAATAGTTATGTATCACTGTAACAGTCTGCTGGAAGTTGAAGCTGAGGTAAGGCTCCAAGCAGATTTGGCTACTGTGTTAAATGATAAATGTTTCATGGAAAATATTACACGGTCGATGCTTTTTTAAAACTTTTAAGTAAAGGAGTTTGGTGGTTTAAAAAAATACATTTTGTTTTATTAAGTAAAGTTAGAACTGAGACTGATATTCGATTAACCTTGTGAGGTAACTGCTGAACTAATGTTATACTATGGTTATTTCACAATAACGTTTTTCCACAACATAGGGCTTACACTTACTATAACATCTGAATGCTAACGGGAGATTTAATGCAGTGTGTTTGGCCAGGATGCTACCATTAGTAGCTCTTGTCTGGAATAATAGAAATATTCAGCAAAGCAGCTGTAAAATGGACAGAGTAACTTAAAAGTGTAGTACATTTGTTTATATAACAATGTGGAAGCTAGTTGCTGAAAAAAGCTATTACCCTTCCTTTTGAGATGTAACATACCTCTCAACCTCTTAGAGCAAGAAATCTGAACAAAGCCATACATAAAAGTGGTACAAAGGCCCAAAAATAGGGACAATTTTAAATATTGCTCTTACAAACTTAGAATGTTGATAGAATAACAGGTTTTGCATTAGCTTGACTTTTCTGAAGGGTATGAAGTCTGAAACTTAAATGTCTGTCATTATTTTCTGACTTTATCTTAAAAAATTTGCTACTAATTTGTCAGAAAACTACAGTTTTATAATAAACAGACCGAAAATATAAGGTAAAAATCTAGACATTCTGTGAAAATCTGTACAGTTGAGAGGTATGGATGTAATGTGGGTTAATTACAGTATGTGCATGTGTAAGTATGCTGTAACCCACACTTTAACAGCCTCGAGTTAGTGCAGAATTCCTGACAAACTTATACTTTTGTTTGTGTATGTGTCTTCAGAAATGTCATTTCTGTTAAAGGATAGCACTAAACAAAGACTAGTTCTGTGTGGGACCTAACTGTTTTTGGTTGATGGCGGGTACTAAATAATTTGGGGGTTTGAAGAGATGGTGGGTATAATCTGACCCTTTCAGTGAGCTGTTACTACACAAATTAAGAACAGGAGTCTGGAGATACTCTGGTTATTTGCAGATGTTGCAATGGTTTATTGGCCAGTATTATCTTATATGACGTAGGTAAGGTGGTCTGTAGGTCATGGTTTGCCAGATTACATTTGTTATGACACATAAAGTTTACCCTGTCTAACTGTCTGTGTCAGTCTGAGTCAACTATTAATTAACTGGTTTTCGAGAAGCAACTTCAAGTCATAACCCCTATACCTTCATTAACAAGTTTATTACGAGTTTGTCATCACCTCTGGACCTTCAATAACAGTTTTACAACAAGTCTGTCACAATCCCTGTATCTTCATTAACAAGTTTAGTGCGTTTGTCACAAACACTGTGCAATAGACTCCCTGTTTTCCGGTCTCACTGGGACCGGACCTTTGGCTGGATAAACAAATGTCTGGTTAATCAGAAAATGCATACAAAATAGCATTTATAGGTTATACATCAGCTAGAATAAGAGGATTTGTGTTAGTGTGCATTTTTCTAATGAATATGAAGTCTAAAACTCAAATGTCTGTCATTATTTAGCCCAGAGGAGGCGGAAATGTTGTTCTTCGCTGTTGTCTTTTGCTCTGGCTACGGCAGAAATTTGATGGCCAGTTAAAGAGAGACCGTAAAAGAGGGAGTCTGCTGTACCTTCATTAACACATTTACTACAAGTTTGTTACAACCCCTATACCATCATTAACCCATTTCCTGCAATTCTGTCACAACCCCTGTATTTTCATTAGCAAATTTACCACAAGTTTGAAATGTAATCCTAAATATTTTATTGACTAAAAGCATATGCTTATATCCCACTGTTTAATGGATATTTGAGCTGAATGCTTAGACATGGGAACCACCCAGTCTGGTTTTCTAGTACTTTACATTCTGCTCCCACCATCAGAGGGTGGAAAGAGGATGGAGATTTTGCCTGCTTAACTTAGTAAGCTTCTTTGAGAAAGTTAGTGAAGCTGTAGAGAGAAGCAGTGTACTTTATACAGTGAACAGTGGTCTGACAAGGCCCTGTGTCACAATTCCACATGCAGAGATTGTAAATAAGCTTAGAGGCATAAATGCAGACTCTTATGTTGCAAGATGGTAGCAAAATGTCTGACATATATAGACCCCCACATAGATAAAGTAGCAAGTTCAACCTTAGAACACACAGAGGTGACTAGTGGCATTTCTCACAGCTCAATACTGGGATACTTTGAATTGGCATTTACCTCTCAGGTATCCAAACCCCTTACACAGACATATGGCTAACTAAACATGTCAGTGCCTGCAAGATGGGTGTTGTTATTCACTCTACATCTGATATCATGATTCTGCAGCAGGGGCTAAACTTTACAAATCAATGATGCTTCAGAAAATGACTTAAATTAAATATAAAGTAGCATAGCACTGTTAACTTTAGAAAAAACCTCAGCAACATCTTATAGTATAGGCACTCTCCATTCAAGACTGATACAGTCATTAGAAATCTTAACACATTTGTAGTCAACATGCATCTGTTTCATAAGCAGAGTGTGCTGGATTACAGGATATTTGGACAAGAACCAGTATTAAAAGTAGAACTGACAGACAGTGAGAAATCGGTCACAACTCCAGCGATTTCATTAACAAGTTTACTATAAGTCTGTCGCAACCCCTCTATCTTCATTAAAAATTTACTACAAATTTGTCACAACCCCTGTAACATCATTAACCCATTTACTGCAAGTTTGTCGCAACCCCTGCATCTTCATTAACAAGTTACTACAACCCCTATACATTAATTAACAAGTGTATTACAAGTTTGTCACAACCCCTGTAATTCATTAACAAGTTTACTACAGGTTTTATGAGGAACAGACCAAAAATATGACACACAAATCTGGACATTCTGCAAAAATGTGTACAGTTGAGAAATATAGAGTGGAGACATCATGCATTACTTTATTAATATCAATGTCCGTCTATTTAAGTTAATTGATCCATGGAATTGCGAAGTGTTTAACTGTTTCTGCTTTGTGTACTGTACTGGCTATTTCCTGATGATGTTTATGCCTTATGCAGAGCATCTTAAAGCCCTTTCCCTCTATTCAGTCTCCTATAGATTGCTGAGGGGTGATCTATGCCTGGTTTACAAGGCATCCGCAAACCCAACACGTATGAATCTCCTACATATTTATAAGTCAGAGTACCAGAAATACAAGGTCTAGAGACCTGACTTGGTCTGTGACATAAATAGAACATGCTGGAGAGACAGACATGTGACCCAGAGACTTCCCCTCCTATGGAACAGGCTTCCCATCCATGTCAAGCTGAGTTTAATTACCCAGTTTAAGCGCAACCTAGACCAGTGGATAGGGAACAGGAAATTTACACCGGACGTGATACCCATGTCTCTTATGGACAGAGGTAGCTTATAAATGCCTGGCTCTCAATGTCCTCTTTGGATATAGGACATCATTATTATTTCGGGAAAACTTGGCTAATTAGCCTAGTAACAATTTATTAATCTATGGGTTCTTATTCTGTGTCACTGTGAGCCTTTTTCAAGCGACATAGAAATCAGCGAGTCTTCCCTAGATAAAAAATAAATTACTTCAGACCGCCTCATACAAGAAACATATGCTAACTTCTGCAGAAGCAGATCCCCCTACACAAACACAATTGAAGTAATCAAGATCTTGCTTATTTGTCACTCCTTTTCAATTCATTTGCAGCAAATAAACATATTCATTGACTGTTATCACATATTGTGTAGCTTATTTTCCTTATATTTTATTTTATTTTACTATTGGTACTACTATAAGATGGTTGGTGTGAAAGTAGATCATTGATTCTTTCATTGACTGTTATCAAACATTTTCACGCAACAGCACATATTTCCCGACTTGCTTAGGCCTTCCTTAAAAAAGGCTCAGGCCTACCCAAAAAAAGTTGGGCTCATTATTTGAGAACCATTGGTGTAGCTTATTTTACTACTGTAAGATTGATGTCATGGAAGCCTACCTATAATTTTTTTTCAATCCAGAAAATAAGCGTCATACATCTACATTCTGGTGTAGAACAACCGATGCTTCACACCAGAGGTCAATTCCTCATTGGTCAGATCCAACCACAAGCTAATCACCCTAGACATCCACATCCCTCCCCCACCCCCCATTAGGGAAACCACCATAAAAAGTTCTCCAAAGCCAACTTCACTCTTCTTAAGACAGAAGTGGCAAACTTCATGACATCCATGCTGACGGACGATAGAGGTATGACTTTGAATCCTACACAAATGCCCTTTATAAGCACTTACACGAGTGCATGGATCGTGCAATCCCTAACAAAACCAAGATGCTATCCTCCAAAAAAAGGAAGCCAATCTGGTTGCCCCTGCCATAAACAAACTCTACAACAGAAGAAAGAAACTGTTGCAAAAAAGAGTAAAATCCCATGATTGGATGAACTCCCTGGTCATCCTCAGTAAGAAGCGGAGATCCCTCATAAAATCCTCCAAAGCTAGTTACGAAAACAAAATCGCCACTGAATCTAAAAACAACCACAAAGCATTCTATAGCTATGTCAGGAATCTCAATGGCAACACTCACATCTGCTCTGAGTTACAGCACAATGGCACTAAATATACAAAACCAACTGATATTGCCAACATCCTGGCAGATAGGTTCGGTGCCAACTTTACCCCCCCTCTTGTCCCCTAAAGGGCCCATCTCTATACCGGAAGAATGCAAAGTTCCTGTAATCACGGCTGCACAGGTAAAAAACACACTCTCCAAAGCCAAGAACACAGCATCCATGGGACCTGACAACATCCCAGGCTGCGTTCTACATGAACTACAGAACAAACTGGCACCCCACCTTAGTACCATGTTCAATCATAGCCTCACCTCAGGCTATGTGCCCACTGAATGGCGCACAGCAATGGTTATCCCACTCCACAAAGGTGGAGCCACCACAGACCCCGGAAACATCTGCCCCATTAGCCTGATGAGCCTGGTCTGCAAGGCTATGGAACGTATCATCATGGAACTTATAAACAATGACATTGGTAATCTCCAAACTCTGGACCCCACCTAGTTCGGGTTTGTAAAAGGCAGATCATGTCTCCTAAACCTGATAGACTTCTTTGAAGCGGTCGCCAAAGCCGTAGATGAGGGTAAGGTGGTTCACACAGCCTATCTAGATCTCGCCAAAGCTTTCGACACCATGCCCCACTCTGGAATTATAGATAAACTCACTAAACTAGGTATAAATCCTTATGTCACAAGATGGGTTGCCAACTGGCTCACTGACAGAATCCACACTGTGAAAGGAGCAGACTCCAAATCCAACTACAGACCAGTGACAAGTGGAGTACCACAAGGTTCAGTCCTGGGTCCTCTCCTGTTTGGTATCTACTTCTCTGAAGTACAGGCTAACACAGAAGGTCTTTGGCTAATGAAGTTTGCAGATGACTGCAAACTAGGAGCCATAATCAAAACTCCAAAAGATGTGGACATCCTACAAAAGGGTCTCGCTGAGACAGATGCCTGGTGTCAAAGCCATGGCCTCAAGCTCAATGCCAAAAAGTGCATTGTCATCCCTTTTGGTAAAAACTCTGTACCCATGAACTATCATATAGGCGGTAGTCTACTTAACACCGAAAGTGTGATAAGACACCTTGGGACACAGGTGGACAGTAGTCTCTCCTTTGATAATCACATCGCCACAGTAGTTAGGAAATCCTTCTATGTGGCACACCTCATCACAAAAGGTTTCTCATCCAGGAAAAAAGAGGTCATTGTTCCCCTCTACTCATCCCTCATTAGACCCATTATAGAGTACAACGTCCCTTTTGGTACGTACCTCACAAGACATCTACAACAACTGGAAAGGCCACAGAAATACCTCACAAAGAGGATTACCAGCCTCAAACAGATGCCTTACGCAGACCGTCTCAAAAAACTGCAGCTTTACTCCGTCGCATATCGCCTACTCAGAGGCGATCTCTGCCTAACTCACAAAGCTATGTCAATCCCAGAGCTTTTGGACATGCTCCACTTAAAGAAATCCCAATCCTTCCGAGCTACACACTCTAGGGACCTAAACCTTGTCACCACAATAAACAGAACATGCTGGAGGGATAGATTCCTGTCCCAGAGACTTCCCATACTCTGGAACAAGCTACCTATCTATATCAAACAAAGCTCCTCATTAGCACTCTTCAAGAAAAATCTTGATGATTGGATGGGAGATAGGAAATTCACCCTGGGGATCACTTCTGTGGCACTGCTCGACAGTGGCACAGGAAAATAATTTTCTTGGGTGGCGAAAGCCAGGGTACCTTTTGGCTAGGCTTATATAGGCCCTATGGCCAATAGCATAGTATCTACCTATGAATTTATGTAATTAAGTGCAGTATTTTTACACCAACTATATCAATTCCTGAGAAATTTTCACTTCTTTATTCAGTGGGAGTGGTAATGAGCAGGATTCAGAGGTGTGGTCCACACTGAATAGTGTCACTGCACTGTAACATGCAGGGTAAAATTCAAGGCAAAGCTGAGATAGAACCGCACACTACTGCTGCAAAAGCAATCAGTTACTGTGCAACACATAAAAAGCTTACAATTTAACTATCTCCAAAAAAAAGTTTTACCTTCCTTAGTAAAATGGGCTCTTCATCCCACAGCTCTGATATGGCCTATTCCCTTGTCATTGCTACTTCCACTTCTGAAACCTTCAGATTCCAGTCTCAGCTATATCACAGTCTATGATTAATTGCAGACACCTTTCCCCCACTACTGATGTTACTGTCTTTCGCTTGATAGAACTGTTTGACTTCTTACCTCCTTAAAATCTAAGTACTTTACTGCAAGTTTACGTATTTTTTGACCATTGCACACCATCACTGCCCATGTCTCTCTTTTCATGTCTTCCAATGAAACCTTCTCTTCTGTATCTTTCTCACCCCCTAATAAATTTCACATCTCCATTAGTCAAGCCTTTTCTGTTTTGGATACTCAGATTTATAACAACCCTTCCATCACAGACATTGTGGTCTGTTAGGTATTATTCATTAAGTTAATGCCATTTCTAGATCATAAAAGTAATTGCACTTAATTCCCCATGTGATCCAAATGAACTCATTTCTGTTCCTATCTTTATTTTCGTTTGTTTTATTTATTTCTCACACTAAAAACAGCAGCAGGCTAAGTTGAATCCATCCTGTGATTTTCCTCTTTAACTGTGGGGACTAATTTCTAATGCATAAGTTAGTTATGTTCCTATTTAAACAGTACTAAACAATGCTATTAACTCGTAGTCCTATTTTCATGTTCCATGTTGTAGCTGAAAGGATCCATAATGATTAGCTATATACCCAGTTACCAAGTAAACAAACAAATAAAAATGTTTGGCCTTAAACCTTTTTTTTTTCAGTTTGACTACAGTGCAAAATAAACTTCAGCCCACTGTATGCCCACAGGCAGACTATCAAAAACAGAAACCAGTTCTGTATAAACAAAACTGTTAATTGGAATTGACCTTGTTCCACTCATTCATTTTTGTGTACAAAAAACACTTGAAAATTTCATAATTTCCTTTATTATACAAACTGCTGTTTGCCAGGGGATTAGCTTTGCTTCTAAATGAAGATGCATTTTATCTTTAGACCTTTCCCAGCCAATTTCCAGACTAACTCACTCACAATCATTTACTATGAAAGACAGTGAGACAAGTATGTGCAAGAGCTAAGTGCTTTTCTCAGGATAAACTGTAAGTAAAGGTCGAGGGGGTGGGGGTGATGGGCGGAGTTGCTGTAGATAAACATATTTTTTATTGAGAACTATAACAAGAGAACTGGAAATCGAGTGAGGTATAGCTAAGCTGTCTTTTAACTGCATGTCATCATCCTGTCCTTTAGAGACGGCCTATTTTTTGAAACAATAGACTCCAATATCTTCAAATTATTTCACAATTGCATCAAGTGGTTTTGAAAACTGCCTAATACTAATGTGGTTACATCAGTTATGGATGCAAGTCCGCACTTGTAACATTCTCTTAGATTTCAGTCCTTAAATAGCAACTTACATTTATACTTAGATAGGCAGCTTCAAGCTATATTTTTTATCTTTTTATTTATAATCTACTTGGCATATTCTTTCTTGAACATCAGTATGGTTAAATTGAACTTACCATTTTTTATTGACTTTATGGTGGCTTTTATTTGACCATAGTATCCAGAAAACCGGTGTCGCTAATTATAAAATGAAAAACAAAAAACAAAACAAAATATATATATATATATATATATATATATATATATATATATATATATAGGTGTCACAAATTATAAAAGGAAAATACAGCAAATTTAAGTACAACAAAACTATTAATCATGTGTGATATCAACAGATACTGAATAAAGTTTGCAAACAAAAGAACCTCCTTGCAGTGCAATGCTATCTAGCTTTGATGCTTAATGTCTGTAATACAGTGCCATCTAGCTTTGATGGTTAATGTCTGTAGTACAGTGCCATCTAGCTTTGATACTTAATGCCTGCAGGGCATTGCAATATAGATTTGACAGTGCAAATTCTTTCTGTAGTTGTTAACAGTAACAGTTACAGCATACAAACCACAGTGCAGAACTAATATGGAATATAAAGAAGCTAGTTACTTCTATATGTGGAATGGTTGAGATGTTTATACCAGGCACAGTCTCTGTACAGTCTGAGACAGAGAGAGAGATCCTCTTAATCAAGGAGAAACTGATCACATGTATTCATAGCTGTGAACCTACCATCTCCTAAATGAGGAACACTGCTTCCCATAATGTGGAACAAATGGGCAAAATGTGGAATACCTCCCAATAGCTTACTAGCAACTTCAGCTAGGAAGCTCACAGGATGGTAAAAATTTGCTACTTTATACTTATAAAAAGTTATTTTGGTGAATTAATGATTCAGAACTATTTGCCATGGATATCAGTTAAAAAAATTCCTAACACAATGTGTGACAGACCCCTTCAGTGTGAAACTTTGAGGCACATGGACTTTTTTTAAGACCCAAACTGAAGAAAGTTCCTTGTAATGAGGTATACTTGAGAAGTATGCATGTATCCTGAACATATTTGTGGAAATTTGTGCAGGTGATTTATTTGCTAAAACATGTTGTGGATTCTCTCTCCTAATCACACACACACACACAGAATTGCAGCCTTTTTAGGTGGATACATCTTGCCTGCCCAGTTTCCTGTTTACTGGATAAGCAGTAAATCCCACTTAAGCCATGGCCTCAGTTTTCCTACAATTGCTTTTCTGCCCCACACATTGCTGAATTCCCACAGCATTTATTTGTATTTAGTAAGCATATTTTGTCCAGTGAAACAAAAACATAAATAACTGCATACTCAGTTTAAATTTGTCTTACCCTGTGGTGAGCAGTGGGCTAGTATGTGCAATAAAGTAACACGCACTGCAGAAGCATTCTAGCAATTTATTTTGGCTTTCCTACACTTTGCAGAGATATTCCCCAACAGTTTTCTTATATTTCATTGAGCCATTCCATATCAAGTGGCTTTAATGCTTTTTTTCCCCTTTTTTTCTGATGCACGAAACTGCATTAACTTGCATGGAGTGAACCATGGATTTTGTATATATAAGTTAGGGATGTGTGGGGGCAAAGTGCCCAACATGGGGGGGGTCACCAAATAATTTTGTCACTTTTATAGATTTTTGAGTAATGCTTCATGATATTAAAATCTGTGAAGAGTGGCACCCTTTTAAATGATTCAGTAGAACATATGGAAAGTATTTATTTTTCTGTGCTTCCATCTCTGGGGGCATGTGAACATCTCTCTCTCTCTCTCTCTCTCTTGGAATTAATCTGTAGTTACAGACGTTGTGTTTACTTAAGACAGGACGTTACTGGCCGACCAGATGGGCAGTCTCAGTAGCTTATATCCTTGAGCAGTTCTGTGCAATTTACGTATAAAGCAGAAATCACCTAGGCTCAGCCTTCACATCCTCTGTTGTCAGCTGTTTGCCCCAGACATTTAACAACTAAAGATGTTCAAGACAGCACTTTAGACATTTTGATTTAGACCATTATCCTACTTGTGTCATTTTCCCCACAAACTGAAATATATGATTAGTATTGAATGCTGTGATGTTAATGATGTGCATTTATAAACATTTGTTTATTTTAAGCAACACTGACACAAATACAGAAGCAATTTCCTGATGTCTTCTAGACTTCTAACAGTATTTTGCTACATTATGAGACATCCTTCACATCTCACAGCTTCAGGAAAAAAACAAGCACAAGTGCATCAAAGTTACAACATATTTTATTTGCACATGCCACTTAAAATATCAGCTTTTGATTAAGGCATGTTTATCGCAGTTTGTTCCTTTCACTCCATTAGGTTTTATAGTTGCCTTACCTTCTGCCATCCTGATTTTTTTATTAAATCAGTCCACTAGTGTTGTGTTCCTTACATCCATCCATCCATTTCTGAAACCTCTTAAACTGGTGGGGGTCATGGTGTTAGCTAGCTGAGCAAGGGAGTCCTGTCAACACTTCCTTATACCTGGCAACAGTTTCCAGCTCTTGTCAGCTGACAGATATGGTCTCTCTAGAATGCCCTGGATATGCTCAGGGTCTCCTTCCAGTAGACTGTGGCGAGTACACTTACATCACACTACTTTCCACCTTAAAATGACCAAATTGTAAAATAATTTATATTTGAACACACAGATTGGTCCAATCAGAGTTTACAATTAAATGGTTATACAACAAATAATAAAACAAATCAGCACTTTAGCAAAATGCATTCTACTGGTTCTGTTTTATGCCTAGTACACTTCCCATGAGGAGCATCCTCACTAGATGTCCAAGCTTCCTCATCTGGCTCCCTTCGATCTTGATGTACAGTTACTATTCCCTGAGATGTTTACGGATTGCTCAGCACCTAGATCTTTTTCCCAGAGTGATAGTGTAGTGACCCCATGAAGATACCTCATTTCCACTTCTTGCATCTGTGATCTCACCCTCTCAGTCACTACCTGACGTTCATGACTATAGGTGAGGATGGGGACATTGTCTGATAAATTGAGAGTTCTTCCTAAAATGAGGCTTCTCCTTCAACACCAAAGCCTGGGACAATGCCTGCAGTATTGCCACAACTGCACCCATCCACTAATCAGTCTCCCAATGCAGTCTACACTCATATATATAAACAAGACCTTAAGATTCTTAATGCTCCATTAGAAAATAAAGTCTTTCTGAATCTTCTGCTGCTGACCTTTACAAGTCCCTCCAAGACCAGGGCAAAGCCTTGCAGGAGCAGAAACATATTTTTGTTTCTTCCATTCCTAAATTTCAAAGGAACTATCCCTGCAAGTCTGCCATTGTTCATAGGCAGTCCTGCCCTACTCCCAAGGGCAAGCAGAGTTCTAGTCGTGTGACTCCTGCTAAATCTACTCATACTCCTGCCTCCCAGAAAACTTTGACAAGCCTGGCTTTATCTGATGGTTTGCTTTCTCCTTTCCTTGGCCAGGTTCCCTTGTCTCTCCATCTTTCCTTGTTCCTTCCAAACTGGCAAAGAATCACTTCAGATTCTTTGGTTCTGCCCATTATCTGTCAGGGATATTTTATGGTTTGGAAGGCCCTTCCTTCCTTTTTGGGTATTTCCCAACCTCCTTGTGAAAAGATCTCTCATTTTCCAGAGGTTCTTCACTCTCTTTTGGCTCAGGGCACCATTTAAGGCATACCTCCCACCCAGGTGGGGAAGGAATTCTATTACAGAATGTTTCTGGTCCCATGAAAGGAGAGTACGTGGAGACCAATTCTGGATCTTTCCCTGCTGAACACTTTTCTCAAAGTGCCTTCCTTTCAAATGTTATCCCTTCCTCCTCTTCTTTTATTACAGGCCTTTCTGGTATCCTTGGATCTCAAGAATGCATACCTTTGCATTCCCATCCATCCATTTTCATGAAATGTTTACATTTCTTGCCTCTTTCTTGCATTTTCAGTTCTCTGTTTTGTCCTTTGGCCTCTGTACTGCCCCAAAGGTATTTACCAAATACGTCACTCCTGTTGTGTTTTACAGGATTTGAGGTATTCAGATTGTTCCCTGTCTACACAATCTCTTTATTCAAGTTCCTTCCCCCAGCAGTCTGGTTCAGGATTTTGATTTTATTTCTTGCCTTTAACACAGTCTGGGTTTCACCATAAACCTCCAGAAGTCAGTTCTAATACCTTCCCAGGAGCATATTTTCCTCAGCTACACTTCAGACATTTCCCACATTGGCATGTGTGCCTGTCCTCAAGGCACTGTATCTAATAAACTTTTTTCTGTCCCTTCTTTCCCTAGCATTTGTCAAGGCCAGGGAATTTCTCAGGGTTCTAGGGTTCATGGCTTACAGCATCCACATGCTTTCACTAACCAGGCTCCATATGAGGAAGCTGCAGTGCTATCTCAAGTCAGTGTGGCTTCCACATTGCCACGAGTTACCAGTACCTTTTCTTCCCTGTTCCAAGCTTGAGCTTCAGTGGTGGATTTATGAACATTCTTTGAACCCGATGCTTCTATTTCAAGCTCCAGTCACCACTCAGGAGTTATTTACAGATACCTCAGGCAGGGGGTGGGGTGCCTCATGTGGCCTCCTAAAGGTTTAGAGTCTCTGTCCTCCTCATCAGAGGTCAGACTGCATCAACATAAAGAAGCTGATGGCTCTGGCAGCCTTTTATTCCATCTTTCTTCCCAGGCCCCTCAAAGTTTTCACTGACAATACCACATTGATGTGGTTTGTCAGTAAGCAGGGGATCACAAGGTCCTGTCTTCTTTGCAGAGTAGCTCTTCAGCTGGGATTTAGCTATCCAGTATCAAGTGGCTCTTCAGGTGGTTTACATTTCCTCAGAGCATGGTCTAGTGGCAAACTCCTTGTGCGGTTCTAGTACACAAGCTCAAGAATGGATGCTTCACAGAGATACCTGGACATTGTCCATTAGTGGGATATTCCTCAGGCAGATCTTTTTGCCTCCCTTCTGAACAGACAACATCCTCTGTTCTGTTCCAGCATTCCATGTCCTCTGGCTTGGAAAGTGGATGCCTTGGAAGGAAATATTTTTGTATGCCCCCCCCCCACGCCATGAGTTCTGCACGAGATCAGGCAGGATTCTCCCAAAAGCTTGCTGGTGACTCCCTTTTGGATCAGACAACATTGGTTTCCCCCTTCTTTCTCACTTGGCCAGGGCAATCACCACAAGTTATCTCGCTGGGTGGATCTTCTCACACAAAAATAGGGTTTTCTTATCCATCCTCACTTGTCCACTCTTCAGATGATGCTGTGGGTGATAGAGTTTTGATCCCTTTTAGGCAGCTCTTTTCTGAGGATATGCTTTGGGTTATGCAGGAGGCCAGGAAACTCAATACCAGAAAATCATATATGTCCAAATGGAAGAGATTTTTTCTCTGGTGCCTCTCTCTCGATCAGGATGCCCAATCTGTAGAGGATCCTCTGGTTCTGTCTTATATGTGTGATCTCTTTCATGCTGGGTTGGCATATTCTTCAGTTAAATTTCACCTGTCAGCCCTTGAATCCTCTTCTGGCATCTAGATTTGAGGTCAAGCAATTTCTTAGTCATACTTCATATCAAACCAGCCTATTCTGCCCTCCTGGGACCTCAGTATTGTACTTGAAAAATTGACCTAGGCTACTTTTGAGCCTGCTTCTTTGGATGCCTTCCATCATTGAACCTGGAAGACTATTCTTCTTTTAGCTCTCACTTCAGTCAAGAGAGTATCTGAACTTCAGGCCCTAATGGCTGTTCCTCCTTTTTTTAGTTTATTAAAGAGACAGGGTGCCTCTTTGTATTAATCCCTCTTTTATGCCCAAGGTGGTCAATGAGTTCTCACTTAATCAGTCTATTCATCTTCCTTCCTTTTTCCTTCTCTGCAGTCCACCAGCCAGAATATTCTTCACACCTTGAATTTGCATAGACAGCTTAGATACCATTTGGATAAAACTAAAGTTATTTACAAATCTGAATAGCTTCTCGATTCTTTTCATATCCAGACTTTGGGTTTGGCTGTCTCTTAGCAAATCATCTCCTGGATATCTAAGGACATTTCCTTTTGTTATTTTTTTCCAAGGCAAATGTCTTTCCTCAATTGTAAATGCACATTCTTCTAAAGCAATTGCCTCCTTGGGTGCCTTTTTCAAGGGTCTGGATACCAATTCCATCCTTGAGGCCTGCTACTTTGTCCTCTCTTCATACTTTCACTAAGCATTACAAGCTGTATGTTATTTCCAGGGCCAGAGCAGGCTTGCCAGAGCTATTATGCATTGGTTTGTGGAGGATTCTTCTGTGCACTCTTCCTTCCTGGCTTCTTCTTGAGTTTTTGTACTTTCCTTAGGTGAAGAATACTGCGACAGTGATATGGAAGGACATAGTACAGTTGTAAAAAAATCTTACCATAACAGTAAATGCCCTTCTCTTCACTGTTGCAGTATTTGCCCCCCCCCCCCCCGTCCTGACTGTTGCCCTCTTGGCCCTTCTCCATTCTTTCTTCTTTGTATTTTCTTCTGGATTTACATGTTCCTGTTGGTTGCAGAGGGTATTCTGTTCTTCCTGGGGCTTTTCCAGTTCTGAGTATCTCCATCTGCACATCACCTTTATGTCCTACGTAGTGCACTGGGAGTATACATGTGATGTATGGCACCTATAGGAGCTGAAGGCTTTTGTATACTGGCTGGACGTTGGGCTCTCCTTGGCAGGAAATCCCTTAGGTGAAGAATACTGCAAGAGTGAAGAGAAGGACATCTTATGGTAAGATTTTTACACAACTGTACTATTTAGTACCTTATGTATATATTCAGAAGTGTTTATTGTTTCATATTTATGTTAAGTAATTTATTCAGGATCAGTACAATCAGAAAATGAATCAGATGAAGTACTGTTTTTTTACACCTCTTTGTTAACACATTAATACAAATTTGATTTATGGGTCATTCATTTAACATGACTTTTAAATTAACACTAATCAGATTGCTTAATAATGCAAAATGAAACTTAAATGTACATCATTTACTTTTAATGATATTCATTCACCAATTTAAAGAAACAGACTGTCTTATTTAAGAAAATCCAAGCCAATATTGTTTTTTCTACAAGAAACCTGTCTTTCAGAAAATTAGCATTTGTGTCTTAACAGAGCAATATATCTATGTTATCCTTATTCCATTCCTTGGAGAAGTGTAGAGAAGTACAAATCTTATTAAGAAGTAACTACATCACAAAAAAAAAAGAAGTAACAAATTACACCTGTCATTTTAAAACAACTACAGGTCAAAAAGGGCCACTAAAGCTTGTTGATATCATGTTCTATTACCTTCTGCTGACATATTCCCATATGCTTCTACACATCGCAGCAGATGGATGCACTCTTTTCTTTGCATTTCTTTAATACTGACCAGAAATACAAAGCTCATTTTCAAGTCAATTCTAGGAATGTTGGGAGGGCAAATAAGTTAGTTGTTACTTGGCTTGTAAATGGGAATAAAATGTGTTTCTGATATGCTGCACTGGTGAGCCTTCAAGTTACAGGCAATTTTAGGCATTATGCAAACATGCAGTTACTGCATGCCCTCTGTCAAAGAGGTCCAGCCAGAGAAAGTCATCTGGTTTTGATACTTTGTGAAAAATTTTCCAAAGAAAATCCAAAGATGGAATGGGAATGAGTAGAAAATACCAGGATTTACTGATTACTTGACTAGCACAACCCCATTGTTTTTATTCACTTATAGATATCATAGAAACGAGAGGGAATTTCTAGATAGCTTTTTAAATAAGGATGGTACGACTGGCGAATTGTCAAGTAGAATTTATAGAAAAGAGACATACTCAGATATGCTACTTCATTTTGATGATTGTCACCCGCCGCATAAGAAAAAAAGTGTTGTGAAAGGCCAAATGGTGCGATTGTCTAGTTTGACAAGTAATGCCTGTATATTTCATGAAGAAATGGTGACCCTGATAGGTATGTTCAAAGATAGAGGTTATCCCTTGAAATTTCTGTTAAAAATAAGAAATGAAATTTACAAGAAAAGGGATACAACCTTCATCTCCATCTTGAAGATAGTGGACAATGCTAAGATAGGATTTGACCAAAAGGAGTTTGGAAATGATGCAATTATGATTCAATATAACCAGGATATGTCTTTTTTTTGGATTCACTTTATAACATCGAAATACTGAAATATCGAATTTCAGTATCTCGAGACTATAAAACCGAATCCACAAAACACCGACAAACAAAAACCGCGAAGCCACATAACCGAAAACACCGTACACACTACACTTAACATACAGCACAACACCCACATCACAACATAAACAAAAAAACAACACACGTACACAACTCACACACACATAAGCAGGGGGGCAAGCCCCCCTGCACCCCACATGTGGGGGGCTGCGCCCCCCACATCCCCTCTACTTATATATACTAACTCCGAGATCGCACAAACACAACACAAAAGCTCACTCACACGCACATTCTCCAATCCCTCACACACACTCTAACTCCCACTCAAAACCCTTACAAAACACTCACTTACCTGACATAACACCTACATCCACACACGGCACCGCGTACCACCAAAACACAAACCCGGACATTACGTAGCGTAACTTCATAACAGCGAATTCGACATATTTTCGAGATATATTCAAATTCTTGATTATGAACGTTCACTATTTGTAACATTCGACTTTATAGCTTCGAGATACTGAAATTCGACATTTCAGTATTTCGATGTTATAAAGTGAACCCCTTTTTTTATATATCTTCCCTGAACAAACTAAATTTTGATGAGGAGTTAAAAATTAAGTTAGGAATGAAATCAAAAGTTGTATACAGTAGGGGTAGGAATTTGAAAAACATGCTGGAGGGGAATGATAGAAACCAGGATCAGTACAGGTCCTTTATGTATATAAATGTGGGGCCTGTAGCTACTGTAGATTTAGTAATGATGGAACACATGTATCAGTAAGTGGATATGATAGGATACTAAAATGTCCTGGGCAATGCAATTGCAACACCAAGATGGTGGTGTACTTAACAACATGCAGCTTGCCCAGGATATTATGTAGGCAAAACTACACGAAGATTGCGAGACAAAATAGTAGAACATGTTAGGGACATTAAGAATAAAAATGTTTATAGTGCCCTCTATATGCTCAGTACAAATTGTGCAAATTTTAAAAGACTTGTATTTTTTAAAATGACAAAGTTAGATTTAATGAAAGAGGCGGTGACGATAAACTTGAGGTGGAAACAAGGGAGACTAAGTGGCAGATAAGGTTAAATGCAACACAAAAAACAGGAATGAATGATCATGCCTACATTTCAGTAATTTTAAAACAGAGAGCGGACTTGATTTAACTTTAAGAATCTGATTCGTAGACCATAAGTGAACGAAACAACACCTGACTAACATGTTTCCTGCAAAAGTATAAGAATGGACAATTTTGTATAGTAGCAAAGTGTGCACGATTATATAAAATGAACTAAGCTTTGATAAGCATGGGGGGTATATATATATATATATATATATATATATATAATCTGTATATTATACACATGTCCTATCACGCTTATTTTTCTTTTTTATGTTTATTTTGTGCTTTAAATATTATTGTTACAAATTTTGTAAATTTTACATGTTTTTTTTTTAGTGTTTGATTGTTTTTTAATTAGAACAGGCAAGGTTTGGAGAGCTTTAAGAAATGTGGCTTTTTAATTGGTTATTGAAACAGCAGGTGTATATTTAAGTCATTATGCCCTTCATTTGTACGACTCTGAAGAAAGAAGCCTGTTTGCTATTAGGGCGAAAGTGTTTAGTCGTTAGTGTATTTTTTATTAAAGTTGGATGTTCCGTGATAGCCGCTGGTAGTGGTTTTTATTAATTTATTTTGTGAGTGATTGTTTTTACGGCGTTTAGATGTTTCATTGGTTAATAATCTTAATTATGTTAGTGAGCATTTTTTTTGAAGAAGGGAACATCATCATTTCAATAAGTGTGATGTGTTCCCAGTAACATTGATATCAGTGATAAAGAACCTCAACTTAATTAATCATTCAAACTGTTCCAACACATTTCTGACAGCACTGAAAAAACCTCCTGACTGTGTTAATGCAAAATAGGTCTTTTGACTCATTCATTACTACTATAATTGTTTGTTTGGGCCTGGTTCTTTTAGTGTCACTCTACATCACCAAATTCCTTTTACTTTGCTGGGTGTCTCACTGACTTTGTTACTGGGGCCTCCTGGTCCTGTCAATTCTGATACAATTTTCTGACTTCATTATTTCTGCTGTGGATCACTAGAACTGATTTTTGTCAAACCCCTGACTCTTTTAATCTGAGTATGCCCCCCGTTTCAGTTAATCCTACTAAAAGTCTAACATTAATAGTCTCATGTGAGCTTGTTGACTATGTTAATTTTGTCAGAAACCCAGGCAGTATTATTTTGTCAAAACACCCTCCTCCTTAATCCTGCTGTTACCTGATTATTTTGTGGCTGTCAACATCTCCGAATCCAGTAATTCTGTTGGGGGATTTCTCCTTTGATAATAACTATTTCGTTGCTGATTGCATTAATTCTACTACAACCCTAATATAGCACTTAATTCAGTGGAGGTCCCTGAGTCCAGTAATTCTGTTGGAATCTCCAAAGGCTATATGTAAAGCTTAGAGGAATTATGTTAATTTGTTGTGAATACTATTTGCACAAGTAAAATCCATCAAACACCACTTCCAGAATGATAGAGAAGGATGTTTTTTTTTTTGCAGGGCCAAGCCCCCTGAACCCTTTAAAATGGGAAGAGACCACTCACACACACATCCAGTTAATATATACCAACCTCAGGGTCAGAAAGTAGTGGGGAAAGTTGTTTCCAGTTATTTTTATTAGTAGAAACAACATTCCACTAATGGCAGACCAAATGGCTCCTAAGCTGACCCTGGCACCAAGTCATGTATTTGAACTAGAACTCAGTAGTGTATAATAGTGCTTAACAAGGTGGCTCTCCTAGTCAGATGTATCAGCATAATATATCCAGTCACTTGGTTATCTGTAGCAAACATGTTAAATACTTTTTGAAAGTCAATGAATGATTTTTGCTGTTGCATTATACAGCAGGGGAATAGGAGGCAGTCAAGGCTGAAAGTGGTGGTGACTCTTTTACAATGAGAGTAGGAGCGCAGTGTGTTTACATGATGTATGCTACTATGCAATACGTTTGTATTTTACGGGTACTAAGGCAGCCCACAATAGTTTTCTGAAATTCTTTTAGCAAATGTTTATGTTTATATGCTATTATTTTTGTTTAGGCACTTAGCTATAGTTTATGAATATTGTCACATGTTGTGTATCATCATTTATTTGATTATGCTGACTATGCATGTAAAGAGAGGACAGAAAACTGGTTCTCAACTTGTTAAATGTTGCTTATGTAGTACAAGTATAACTAAGTGAATGGCTATTGGTTGGGAAGGAAGGTTCCAGAAAGAGATGAAGAGGTGTATAACAGATATTGATGTGAACAGTGGTCTATACAAACTATGAAATTATTCAGTTAAACCTGATTAATAGAACAGACATTTTGGTTAGAATGATGACAGTATGTGGGACTGGCTACCTTGGTGTGGCATAGAATTTGGTCACAATGCTCCAACCAAATATCAATACAAACTGTTAGATAGAGAAGCATGTATATGTGAAAGATACCTAATGTAAGGAAATATTAGCTGGGGAAGGAGAAGAAGGATGAGGAAGGAGGGGTTTAGGATGATTGGAAAAAGATGACTGTAAATGGGTTATGGGGTAGGGGCATTACCATTATGAAAACACCAGGTTAAAAATTGCTGGAGGATCCCAGAACTTAAAAGCTGTCCCTGCTTCAGATTTATATTCTTCTTCACATACCTTGCCTTGGATACTAAATATATGGTCCATGGCTTCACATTTAGAAATGTATATTGAAATGTAACAGGTATCCTCTGAGAGCTCAGGTATCAACCTGTTTATAGAGTTTTCTGGCTTAGGAAACTCTCAAGCAAGCATTCATTAGCTGCTTGCATGCTCTGTTTTGCGTACATATTTTGAAGAATGCATTTCCTCATGCAGCTTCTGCTTCCACATCTCAATATTGTTACCATAACACATACATGCTTGTACACATGCATACGTGAACAAACGTGACACACAGCTGCACAGTCACAGGCTTAGTTTGTCATCTGCAAGATACCAAAAATAAAGACTGACTTTGTCCTACATACAGAGTGTAGCATAGTATGCATTTTAGGTGAGCTCCCTACTGAAATGCTGGCACTTGAAATGCTGAGTACTGACAAGCCGAAAAAAAAAAAGACTGAAAACACAGACGAAGAGCAAATTTTGAACATTGCTCTTTCCCTTTAAACTTCTTTTTGCAGGGGGAAAAGCACCCCTCTGCACCCCCACACCCTCTGAAATTATATATACCATACCTTGGAGAAAAGGGAATATTCAGGGGCATTTTTTCAAATATATGGCTATTGATAGAGTTAATTTAGGATTTAGAGGGGGACCTTCAGAATTACTTTTAGAGAAAAAAAAAAAGAACTTTTATGGCAATTGAGGCTGGATGCCTTCAAATGGCCAGGTCTTACTGAAATATGTTCTGTAACTTGTGTTCTTAAAATTAAGGCCATGAATAGATAATTTTAACAACTGTTTTAACTTTGTATATTAATACACGAAAAAAAAATATATTAAGTTTAGGTTAGAAGAATGGTAATTGTAAAAACTATATGGTTAAATATGCCTTTTGTAGATTGTTGCTATTACTTGAGGGATTGTTTACTTGTTTAATTAGTTGAAATTAATGATTTTTTGATGTATTTAAGTAACACTTTTGTTGGTTTGAATTATGTGAAGAAGTTAATGTTTAGTTGGATGAAAGCGCTAATAAGAAGTTGATTTGGAACTGTTGCCTGGTTTATCTGCAACCATTAGCCTTTTTTCAGTTCAAAAGGGAATATTCCGACAAACGGCATCTCGGACTTAGTATATATAGTTCCGTTCTTTCTCCCTTTCACTCTCTATATTTTGGGATTTGCTGTAGCTGGTCCTGACATTTCAAATGGTTACCTTTTAGGAGTACATACTGAAGACTGTACTGCATACTGTCTGGCAAGGGACAGCCAAACATTTGGGTGATGTTTAGAATACATAGAAACCAGTTGCAAAATGGAAATGGAAATTTCCCAACTCTTTAACTGCGAGTTCACTTGTAAATTTATTTGTGTGATGTCTGCCTTCCTCCTTTCTAAAATCCCCTTTCAGATTTTACACCCAGATTAACCTCTTCTTAAAGGAGCTGCATTTTTTTTAATGATTTTGCCTCTTTTGAGTGTGTGTTGCTCCTTTTTATAACAGCTACTATAAAATAATACATTGACATTCATTCATTTTCTAATTAGCCCTTTAATCCAGTTTGCAGTGATGGGTGAACCAGAGGCGATACTGGCACTCCCGAGGTATAAGACAGTGAAATTTATCCCTGATATGGCACTATCCCATCAAAGGACACACATTTACGGATGGTGTACACACCTACAGGAGGTTTAGAGGAACACTGATTCACATACATCATATGTTTTGGGATGTGGGAGGAAAATGCAGCACCTGGAGATAAACAATATGGACACAGGGAGGACATTTGTACTCCATGTTGAAGTCACCTCAGATGAGAAATGAACTTGAGATCTGAACATAGTGAGATAGCACTACTTACTGCTGTACCATGCATTCAGCTATCTATTCCAAATTCTGAATGTTGCTGGCACTGTGGCATAGTGGTTTGAGTTTCTGTTTCACGTGTCCCCAGTTCGAGCCTTATGTCTGACTATTGTCTGTGTGAAGTGTGCATGTTTCCTCATGTCTCTGAGTTTTCTCTTAAGTAATCTGGTTTTGTTCTAGGGGCATGCAGCCTAGGTTAGCCATTTAGTATAACATTTACTCCTCCGGCATGGGTCATGTCTGAAAACAGTGCACTAATATCAGTCTACTTATCCAGTTAACAAATCATTAAATAAATAAATCTCCAATCCGTGCATACACTTGCAGCACTGGCTTGCTGTTTTCTCTCTCATGTTGTGATTCTGCTGACCCTGAACAATTTCTTCCTATAAATTTTGCTTGTTTGCATATGCAGTTATAACTCTTGTATCCTCTATTCTAAACACTAAAGCTAAGTTTTGACTCTTCACTGTTTGTTCTTGTGTAATTTTTGGCTCACCTTACTTCATCCTGGCTACATTTTCTGAGTTGCCTGTACCCGACTTCCATAAGTCAGGAGTTAAAACATACAAGATGTTAAATGTGGTTATCCCACAAAGGCAGGAAAATCTAATTCCACTGTTTTATCTGGCTCACTGGAATCATTACTAACAAAGTTCAGTATACTGTTTGCTTTACCACTGATTTACTGCAGAGGCTAAATCGCATGTGACCACTTGAAATGTGTCTTTCATTGCCTCCCACTCTCATTCAAACTCATTGCACATTAAGACAGTGTGTTTTCTAAGAAAGAAGCCCTAGGACATACATCCTATGCTGCATTATATGAGCTACAGTCCTTATCCTGGGGTCATTTTAAAATAACAGCATGCAAATAGGTATGTACATACTGATCATAGAAAGACAGGCAGTCTGAACTTGATAAAGACATTAATCTTCATTTGACAAACACCATATGTGAGAAACAAAGGCCCTTCCCATTGTGTGAGAAAGGGTAGTGAAGAGACTAGGGGCACACAGTGTTTCCCCTCCCCATACAGCTGGGGCTCACCAGCTGCGCACTGGTCGTAGAAGCACTGACAACTTGGAACTATTCCATCTTGACTTTGTTTCCTTTACTTTCAAGGAAATGCACATTACGCCCCACCCCACATCATTAGGAGGTGTCTTATACATTCTCAGTCATCCTGAGTCCTACAGTTTGGAAAGGGCTGTATTTAAAGTTAAAATATGACACTCAGAAATATACTGGATGGCATCACATACATTTCTGTTTCAATATAATAAAGGAAATCTAAAGTGTGCAGGGCCGTTTGACTGCCATAAGTCCATGTGTCATCAAAATGTTTACATTAGCATTACACTAACATAAGAAAGAGGTAAGGCTTAAAGCACTGAAAGCGCATTCATTGGTTGACACAGTTCGAGTATTATGCTTTCGGCTTCAGTTTATTCTGTAGTTGACACTCAGACTTTTCAATCAGCTTTTGCTAGCTGCATTATGTCTATATTACTTTAAAAGGAGCAGGAGAAAATTAGTAGCATTTATAAACAATGTGAAATAAGTTAACCATCACTGATTCATTCTGCCTTATATTTCTCTCTGAGGCTCACAAAAAATTGTGCATTATATTTTCAGGGAGTATGTTTTATTTGTATTACTAATAGTTAATGTGCCTGGCATTCCACGATTTATGGCATAGTCTTAACTGTCTTCCAATAAAGTTTGTAAAGACAACTTCAGAAGGGGCATGCTTCTTTCATGTGTATCTCACATGGCCTTTGCTTACAACATCTATTCTTCCCAAAAGAGGAAATTCTGATTATATATTTACACCGGCAATCAGGCATATACTCTGTTAAGTATTATATCCAGTTCTGCAGATCTCTAGTACTGTACCACCAAAGTAGTGCAGGAATCTGTACAGAAATGTCACAATGTCATTTTAAATTGCTATTGTATACAGTATTTAAGAACTCAGAAGATGAAGATGAAATGATATTACAATGACAACCAGATTTTATGCACTGCTCTCAGCATACAACATAAACAAATACCACACAGAAGCCATGGTCTGTGGTAGTTCTGAGTGGGAACTTCACTGAAAAAATGAATATGACATTGTTGAAGGATGACACAAACTGAAAAACTATTTTTTTGTACTAAGGAATATATCTGGAACTGGTACAAGTACTACACTGGTACCTTCAGTAGTACTGTTGTCTGGTCCTGTCATTCACAAAGTTAAAAAAGAGAAACACTCTGTAGGATGTAAGTAAACATGCAGACACTGGTCAGAAGAAACAAATGTAACCTCATCTATCAGACACACACTGCCTATCTAATAGATAGCATTTTACTGTCAATAACGCTGTTGCAGTGGGACTTCTTTGATGTTGCCCGTCATCTGCATGTTAACATGCCACTTCTCCTGATATGGAAAACGTCTCCTGACATTGTCTTTAAAACAAGTATCTCCTTTTTCGTCCTTCTCTTTTCTGTTGAGCAAATTGATCTACAGATTAGTAACAGAATGCTGACTTGTCATCTTGCCTCGTTGATAAGACAGCCTCAGATTGCCTCAAGAATTTGTAACATTCCTCATCTAGTCTAACAAAAGATAAACTTGATGCCTGAACTATTTATTCTTTCTATAATTTTTCAGCCAGAAATGATGACCATACTGCTCAACCTCTTAGTGCAAGAAATCTGGACAAGGTCTGACAAAATGGGGGGAACAAAGGCCCAAAAATAGGGACTAATTTGAAATATTGCTTTTATAAACTTAGAAAGTTGTTAAGGAGTAACGTGGTTTGTTTTAACATATATTTTCTAAAGGATATGAAGTCTGAAACTCAAATGTATGTCATTATTTAGTGACTTTAATCCCCAGATCATCCTAGTGGTTTGCCAGAAACCACAAATTTTATGAGGAACAGAGCAAAATTATAAACCAAAAATCTGGAGAGTTGAGATGTATGATGATGAGCATAATTTATGTTGCATCATTCTAGGTGAAATATAAACATCTTGTTCACTGGTGCATTTTGAACAAAGTTATTCTGCACCTGAGTTACATAACATAATAATAAGTAATAGTAATACTCGCTTGGATCTGACTCCTTAGTTCTCCAGGATAACTACTGTCAGTGTTTACATTCCATGTCTTTTTCAGCCACAATCAGCCACACAATTAGCAAACCTGCATGGTCTTCATCAATTTAAAGGTGCAGTTAGATGTTCTGTTACTTCTATTGCCGTGTTAGCTTGTTCTTCCTCATCTTCGTCTTGTGCTTCTCAGACCAGTACATGTTACAGCAGTTTATTTTTCAAGATATCGTGGCCAGAGTTGCAGTAAATGTACCCAAGCAATCTCTGCTTTATCTCTTACAATGCAGCCCGACATAACAGATACTGAACTGCCTTGATCCATGCTTGATCTTTGGCTTTTTGCAACTTTGCCATTATCTGTATCTTCCATTTTTGACTCACGATACCTGCGTCTGCTTTTATGTACATTAAGTTACATTAAAGTTACAGCAACTTTGCAAAGTAAATAGTCCAGATTTCTAGTCCTAGCATGCTAACAAATGCATAAACTAGGTAATAATCTGTGCAATGATAGATCATAGAAGATCTGAATATTAGTAATAATAATAATAATAATAATAATAGATCTCATACCTCGTCGAGGCTTTACCAATGCCACCAGGTACTTCATTTGAAGTACTAGTCCATGACAATAGTGCAGTGTCGTGGCTATCTAAATTAATGCCGCAAACAACAACAACAAGTACATAACTTGCTTACAGAGAAGATTGCAAATCTAAAAACAATATCCTTAATAGTTTTAGACTGAACCACTGAAAATGATGAGTACATTTATTAACTGCAAGGGGGCAACATTTTGAAAGGTATGTCCATTTGTATGAAGTACCACATGGGGACAGTAAAAGGAGTTCATGAGTACAAAATGGAATTTTCTGGCTGCGCCCCTGCACTAGTGGATAGAAAATTTAGTGCCCTTAGTTAGATGGGAGTATCATCTTCAGTGAGATGGAGCTGTATCAGCTATCTCAACACAGAGTGCAGCTGTGGTATCATTAAAGAATTAATACATACATCAAGATCTAGCTAAATCTTAGCTGTGGCTCTTTGTTGATCTTTTAGCATGGTAGAAGGATATTTGTCTAGAACACTAAACCCCCAGGATCAGAAATAGATGGATAATGGATTTTCTTAAAAAAGAAATAGGTAAGGAATGGTTAGCTAGAGTAGGAAATGCTGAACACCCAAGGAAAAGTATGAGGTGGAGCTAGTGTAAGGGGCCTAGAGATTAATGACACCAGCTTGCTAGTGCCCTCATATGTAGAACTGTGTTTGTGCAAATCCATTAGGGGCTGCTCAGATGACCAGCCTGCTAGTGCCCTCATATGTAGAACTGTGTGTGTGCAGATCCATTAGGAGCTACTCAGATGACCAGCCTCCTAGTGCCTTCATATGTAGTACTTTGTGTGTGCAAATCTATCAGGAGCTGGTCAAATGCTGGGATCATTGCATATTCCTTCTGTCATTTAGGGAGTAAACCTTGGTTTCCTCTCTTGAGTGTTACTTGGGTGATAACACCACACTGATTCAACCTCCTGTTTCCATACTCTGCTGCTCTGCTTTGCCAGTAGTGACATCTAATTATATTTCATTTGCTGCATTGTGTCTGGATAGAATAAAACAGAAAGAAAAGGACACTGGGGACATTCAGGATTATAGTGGGTGAGATAGAAATACAAAGATACTCACACTGAGATAGTGCCATAATAGTGCTGTGAGTGTGTGTGTTTGTGCACATGTGCAGGGGATGTCAGGAAATACCTGGGTAGAAATGTTAGTGAGGATCCCAGATCATGGCCACAATAATAACAATATTACCTATTTGTTAACCAGGTAAGTCCACTGGACACGGTCCCTTTTCATGGGCAAACAGGGAGCAATGTCTGGTTAAGTGACTTGCTCAAGGTCACACAGTAAACAAATGGGGGCTGAGAGAATCAGACCCTATACCACAGGAAATAAAGCTTGCATCCTTAACCTCTGTGCCAACAGTGCAGATCTACATCCATTGTTTTCTTCAGTTTTTAAAGTACAAAGGCAAGAAATTATTTTATATTTTTTTGCCAGTCATAACTTTTGAGGACCTAATAATTCCAGAGAATATACATGATCCAGCACTTGACACACTTGAAATATATTAATTTTCCTTATGACCTGCTATGAGACCTAATCTGATACTTTGTGTTCACAGTGGTGGGCACTGAATGACCTTTTCTACTGTGAGCTGTAGGCACCATATACAGTCTTAAAATAGGAGCAAATGTAAAAAAGTTACTTAGATGTGCAAAAGTTTTATAAGAGGTAGGAAAAGTGTGTGTATTTGTGTATGTGTTAATGTGTAGGCATATTAACTTTCAGCACTATAAATAGCTTGTTAACCCCGTATGTTAAATCTTCTTGTTATGTTTTCTGCAGATAAACATATTATTCAAGAACAGATCAGAATTGTCCATTTACTTACCAACAGCTGCGATGCTAACCAGGTACAGCCCTGATACAAATGCCTTCTGCTATGCAAATTACACTTAACACAGTACAGAAGCCATGAAGTCAGCAGGCTAGTTGTTTTCTAAGTCTAGGGTTGTGACATTTCCAGCTGGTGGTATTTATTGCCACTGACTTTGGAATGCAAGGAATGCGGACACCAGAAAGCTCTTGGATGAAATTTTATTTTGAGGGATGTTGCTCATAGTGTGATCTTGGTTACAAAGCTAACTGCAGCCATCACTCAAATCCAAAATGTAAATATTAGCTGGATTTTATTTATTTATTATTTTCTCCTGTCCAGACATTCCACTAGCCATCATGTATTCTCTTCTTTGTATTTCTTTTGTTACCTGAAGTACTTTTTTCCCAGCTTTCCTAAACACTCTCCTATTTTGTTTGCTTGGAAGTGGTATAAAAACTACATAGAGAGGGATATATTTTCTAAGTTGTTGTTTGTCTTTTCAGCTTTTCCTGGTTAGGGGTCACCACAGCAGAACTCCGGTCTGCTAATGATTGGCAGTAGATTTTTATGGTGCTGAGTTGCCAGCCCAACACCCAACCTTCAGCAAAGGCACACCCATTCACACATGTCTTTCGAACGCTACTTGACCGCGGGGAGGGCATGCAGACTCCACAAAAAAGGCACTCCAGCCGAGATTCAAACAGGAGAATCTCTTGCTGTGAGGCAACAACGCTACCTCTACACCACCGCGGATTCACTTTGTAATTCCCTATTCAAACTGCTACATCCAGTTATGTATGCCATATCTTAAGAAGGAGATAAACTTCAGGCCTTGATTACAAACTCCAAGATGAATAGTTAAACATAATAAGCACTTTTCTTTTAATGCTTTAGAGAAGACACATACTTACAGCCTCCTCATTTTTGCTCAGAGGCAGACCTTTTCTAGAAGGTACAATATGCATGAAGTAAGTCTTATTTCTTCATTTTTTTTTGTTTTATAAAAGCTATATTAAGTCATAACCAGAACAGTGACACATGCCCACACAGTAACATAAAAACATAGAATCATTTTGTTTTGATGTAGTATAATAACATGCTTCCTTTGTAGCAGTTATCATTCATTCTAATATTAATTCATCTCCCTCTCCTGTACAATATTCTGCATGTATTGTTCCCACTGTCACTGCCAAAAAGAGTTGTCTTCTCTCATATAGGTTTTTATGACACATAATAAATTAAATTATCACCAAATAAGGCTGGGGATGAGAATGAGTATGGTTTTAAGGTGATCAACAATTTTGCAGCCCCCTCAACATTTGCTCTTTTTTTTTCTCCCCGTCCATCATTCTGATAGCCATTCCAGTGCTCCACATGCTTCACTGGGTCTACAGCCACTCAAATTGCACCCATCCATGCCTGAATTTAATCCTGGGCCAGAAAGGATATTAAGAGCATTCTGGGGGGGTTCTTCAGTCCTACTTTAAGCCATTTTGTTTTTACTTATGACCTACCCACTTTCTTCTCCTCTCCCCTGTGATAAAGTCTGGGACACGTGTGCAGCATTTCTCTTCATCTCCACAGCACCTTGGCCATGCTCAAACACTATTCCTGTGGACACTCCACCTGGCAAACACACCCAGCCTCCACCAGGAATTGCTATCAGCAATGCCCACAGGACTGCTCTCCCTGGGATTGGATTCATAGGTTCATAGGTTCATACTAGGCTATCTGCCCTAGGGCATTTATAAGCCTAGCCAGAATGTGTTTGGCTTTCGCCACCCATTTTAAATTTATTTTGCTATGCCCTTTTTCGAGGTTAGTATACTGTGCCTCTGTCTAACAGTGACACAGAAGTGATACCCGGAGTAAACTTACGATCTCCCATCTGCCCATCAAGATTCCTCTTGAAGAGAGTCAATGAGGGACTCTGCCTAACCTGGACTGGGATTTTATTCCAGAGTGAAGGGAGCCTCTGGGTTATGAATCTGTCCCTCCAGCATGTCCTATTTATTTCAGTGCTGAGGTTTAAGTCTCTCGAGCTCGTAGCTCGATGGGATTTGGATTTTCTGAGGTGCAGCATGTCCATTAATTCCGGGTTGGACATGGCTTTATACGTCAGGCACAGATCGCCTCTGAACAGGCGGTATGCCACTAAGTAGAGCTGGAGTTTCTTTAACCGGGCAGCATATGGCATCTGTTTGAGCCCTTTGATCCTCTTGGTGAGGTACTTTTGGGGTCTTTCCAGTTGCTGCAGGTGTCTGGTAAGGTACATCCCAAAAGGGGCATTGTACTCAATTATGGGCCTGATGAGGGATGAGTAAAGAGGCACGATGACGTCACCTGATCTAGATGTGAATCCCTTCATGATTAGGTGGGCTATATAAAATGATTTTCTAACCACTTTGGCCACGTGGTTGTCAAATGAGAGATTGCTATCAACTTGGGTCCCCAGGTCCCTAATTACTTCTTCTGTACTTAATGGATTACCACCTATGTGGTAACTTGTGGGCACTTTGTTTTTGCCAAAGGGGATGACTATACACTTTTTGGCATTTAGCTTGAGACCATGGCTCTGGCACCAGTTGTCTGTTTCTATGAGGCCCTTTTGGAGGATGCTTGTGTCGACTGAAGAGTCGATTATGGCGCCAGTTTGCAGTCATCTGCGAACTTGGTCAGCCACAGTCCTTCCGTGTTGGCCTGTACCTCCGAGAAATATATACCGAACAAGAGAGGTCCCAGGACTGAGCCTTGTGGGACACCACTTGTAACTGGTTTGGAGTCTGACATGGCTCCAGCAATTCTAACCATGTGGGTTCTGTCCTTGAGCCAGTTTGCAATCCATCTAGTAACATAGGGGTTTATATTTAAGCTGGTGAGCTTATCTATAATGCCCGAGTGGGGTATTGTATCGAAGGCTTTTGCGAGGTCCAGGTAGGCTGTGTGGACCACCTTCCCTCGTCAATGGCCTTGGTGACTGTTTCAAAGAAATCAACCAGGTTTAAGAGGCAGGATCTGCCCTTAACAAAGCTGAACTGGGTAGGATCCAGTGTTTGTAGGTCCCCAATATCTTTATTTAAGAGGTCCATGATGATCCTTTCCATAGCTTTGCAGACCAAGCTAGTCAGGCTTATGGGGCGATAGTTTCCAGGATCCGTTGAGGCACCACCTTTATGGAAAGGGACCACTGTTGCTGTACGCCACTCTTTGGGCACATATCCTGTAGTAAGGCTGAAATTGAACAGTAGTTTTATGTTTGGGTTTAGCTCTTCTTGGAGTTCATGTAGGACGCAGCCCCGGACACCATCTGGTCCCATTGATGCTGTGTTTTTTGCTTTGGAGAGGGCAGCTCTTACCTGAGCATCTGAGATGTCAGGGGGGCAGCACTCTGCTGGGATAGATATTTGCCCTTTTGATGGGGGGGGGAGAGAAGTTTGCGCTGAACCTGTCAGCTAGGATGTTGGCAATGTCTGTGGGTTCGGTGTATTTTTTGTCATTTTGGACTAATTCTGAGTATATCTGGGAATTACCACCCAGGTTCCTAACATAACTAAAGAAAGCCTTGTGATTATCCTTAGTGTCCTATGCAATTTTTCTCTCGAAGCTAGCCTTAGACAATTTTATGTGTGCCCGTAGTTTTTTGCTAATACTGATCAGTGATGCCTTCCCTTTTTGGGATTTTGCTCTATCATTTAGTAGCTTCCTCCTTCTATTGTATAGTTTGTTTATGGCTGGGGTCCACCAGACAGGACATCTGCCTTTAGAGGATTGGGTCTTGGTTTTATTTGGGATCGCATGATCCATGCATTCCTGAAGGTGTTCATAGAATGCGTTTATAAAGGATTTTGTGGTCTGGGCCGTATTTTCCACAGGCCCGGGGGCTTTGAAAGATTCCACCTCAGTTTTGAGGAGTGTGAAATTTGCTTTAGAGAAGTTTTCACTGTGGTTTTCTGGGCAGGGGGTGGGGTCGGGATGTGAATATCCAGTGAGATTAGTTTATGGTCTGATCTTACCAGTGAGGGATACACTTCTGGTCTGGAGCATAGAGTCCCCATGTTGCTGATGATCAGGTCCAGTATGTTTTCCCCTCTTGTGGGAGTGGTAACAAGTTGTTCCATAGCATTTGAGTTTATAAATTCTAGGAACCTTTGGGCTAGGGTGTTGGAGCTAGAGTAATGCTCCCAGTCTATGTTTGGGTAGTTGAAGTCGCCCAATATAATGGTGTTTGGAGAGACCTTCATATTTTCCAGTGTTCTCAGGAAGGCTGAGTGGGGTTCCTGGGTTTGGGAGGGTGGTCTGTAGCAGGCTATAAACTGGAAGGCAGTTTTACCCACTGTTAGTTGCACATGGATAGTCTCTGATGCTTCGTGCTTTGCCACCAACTGCTTTGCCACCAACCTGGAGGTGTGGGTATCTTTGATGAATATCAATACTCCCCTTCCTTTTGTGGTTCGGTCCAAGTTTTGGGGCCGAAAAGCATGGTATGAGGTATAACCTGGTAGTGCTGGGGTGCTCTCGGGAGCCCTGAACCAGGTTTCTGTTACTGCACAGATATCAATGTTCTCCATGCTAAGGAGAGTTTCGAGTGTGTGCATCTTGAGGTTTAGACTTCTGGCATTGAGTAGCATTACTCTTAGTTTCTTATTCCTTGTGATACCTATGGAGGTGGGTTTGCCTTTTGAGCCTTGCCTAAAAAAGGCACTATGGGGGTAGGAAGAGCCTTTGCCAATATCCGAAAGCCCAGGGGTGACAGGTGCAAGCCGTCCCTAGCGAAGCATCGTGGCTTGTTGAGCATATCATCCCAAGCTGACAGGCATTGGATCCCCTTTGAATGACACCAGTACTTAAGTCAATTGTTGAAATTGATCATCTTGTCTTCATATTGTGGCATCATTCTTGGTGAGGGTAAGATGCTACTCAAGGTCAGGGTCATACCGGCCTGGGCTACATGCTCAGAGAGCTCCTTTATGCCTCTTTTCATGTAGTCCAGGGAGGTATGTCTCAGGTCATTCACACCAGCATGGAAAATGACTGAGTCATATTTGTACTTGCCTTGGAGTGACCTGAGTGCTTGTGTTATGTGGTGGATCCTAGCGCCCAACAGGCTGCTCACTGTGACCTTCTCCTTGTTCAGCCTGGTGAGCAGGACATCAGTGTGCCTGACGATAGAGTCACCTATTACAAGTGTATCAGGTGTGTTGTTTAGTCTTAAGGGCTGTGACTGTTTGGCACACTGGCTTTGTGAGATATGTGTTGCACGTGTTTTGTTTTGGGGTAGCAGCTGCTTGGGTGTCTGCTTTGGAGGTCTCTGCTGCTTTGGCAGATCTTTATTTAGAGCCTCCGAGTATGTTTTTGTGTGATTATGTGTTTGGTTTGCTGTCGTGGTAGGTCTATGTGAGACTGGAATTGTAGTGAGTGTGGTTTCCTTCTCCTCCTGACTGGTTATGCCAGTACTGAGTTGAGAGAGCTTAGCCTCCAGTTTGGCTATATGGTTGCATCTCTCACATGTGTTGGAATTTGTTGGGAGGAGGAGAGGGTTGTCTGTGTACATGAGGCAGTTGTAACATTGCCTCAAGATTCCCAGATTCACCAGCTGGACCGGAGAGGAGCTTGACAACTGACATTTGGACATGCTAGAATAATATTGGGAATTCCTTAATAATTGAAAACCAGGGCCAGTGGGGAGTGAGGGTGTAGTGCTTTTAATTTTTAGTGCTGACTTATATAATTGCTTTAGTGAGCAAGTGCCAGGTAACTTAAGTGCAATGTGTTACAGGTAACGTAAATGCAAAAACGACAAACAGTAACTTTCTTTCAAGTGAAACAAGGAAATAAGTACAGTAAGCAATGCAGATATCACTAGTGATCCACAGAAGCGCTGAGAAGCCGCGTATTAGGTGGAATTAGCGTTAATAACAAGCAAACAAACAACAAGCATATAAACAAAGCTAGATTCAGCAGGCCTGGATCTAGTCTATGCTACAACAAACAAGGTGTACCAATTTCAGTAAGATACAGTTCAAATATTCAGGCACTATAAACCTTTAACCAGAAATTCCCAGCTCAGAAGGGCAGAGTCCAGCCTCTTCTCCCACAAGAGTGCAGACCACAAACCTTCTTAATGTAAAATAACTGGCCTGAAGCCCAAGTGCTTAAACCAGAACTAATACACTTTAGGAATAACAGACACTGGGCTCTCAGTCAGCAGTTCCCAACTTAGAAGGATGAAAGCTACCTGTCCTGCCACCACAGTGCATGCCACAAACCTTCCTAATGTAAAACAACTGGTCTGAAGCCCAAGTGCTTAATCCAAAAGACTTAGAATGATAACTACACTTTAATCAAGTTACTACCAAGCAGTAATAAATACAATTGAATACTTTAGAGAATGCCTGGATTAGTGCTCAAGTTACACAAACAAAGCTAGATCCAGCAGGCCCAAATCCAGTCTATGCCACAGCAAACAAGGCGCACCAACTTCAGTAAGAAGCAGTTCAGATATGCATGCACTATAAGCCTTCAACCAGAAATTCCCAGCTCAGAAGGGCAGAGTCCAGCCTCTCCTCCCACAAGAGTGCAGACCACGAACCCTCTTAATGTAAAATAACTGGCCTGAAAGCCCAAGTGCTTAAACCAGAATTAATACACTTTTAGAATAACAGACACTGAGCCCTCAATCAGCAGTTCCCAACCTAGAAGGATGTAAGCTACCTGTTCTGCCACTACAGTGCAGACCACAAACCCTCTCAGTGCAAAACAACTGGTCCGAAGCCCAAGTGTTTAAACCAAAAGGCTTAGAATGAGTTACACCAAGCAGTAATAAATACAATTGAGTACTTTTAAGATGATGCAAAAGTAAAAAAGTAGGTAGAAACACAAGTACAGTAAAAGCAGATGAAATTTTTTTTTTTTTTCTGAACAAGTTCTGAGATCAAAGAAACAGATTTGAGTGCTGAAACTAGAAAACTGGCTAGTTATAAGAAAAAAAAAACTAAGCTAGAAGGCTGCCCTCCAACACAGAAGGGCTTGGGGGCTCAGAAGCCTACAAATAGTCTATACCACTTAATAGGAAAGGCAGGAAACAAGCTTAAATTTTTTTTTTCTGTTTCCCAGATACTCTCTTTGTACACAGTAGGAGTGCCTGAAATTAGAATATGATCTCACTGCACTCAGTTGAGTGAGCAAATGAGATGGGCCCAGAAGGAGTAAATTGTAAAGCCTATCCGTCCTTGTCACTCCTTCAGTTACTCAAGCTGATAATCAAACCTGGGTTGGCTGGACCATAGTGAAGGCTTTATCCCTTTATGTCACTGGAGAGACTGTGATGAAGAAACAGTTAACAAAGATAATTTCTACATATACCCACTTAGTCGTAAGTCCTGGACTCTGAATTTTTTTCTATTTAAACTAAACTACATCATACCACACTTGATAGTGTTTTTCATATGCTTAAGTGATGGGGAGTCCTTTGCAAAAAAGAAACTGAAGCACTAATTAATTAAAACTATTTCTGAAGAAAAGAAAGCAAATGTACCCAACCCAAGAAGATGAATAGAGAAACATGACATAAAAACATGATAAACCATAGAAACGTTGCCAGAAAAAAAATATTTTTTCCAATGCATTACATGATGACATATGTAAATTATCCTTGAAACATATAAATATATTTTTTCACAATGGCATAGAAAGCATTGAGTTACCATACTCCACTAGGTATGGGGATGTGCTTTATTGCTACTGCACTCACCAGCTTATCTTAAATGGAGTGTGGGTTGTGATATGAAGCATCTGTATTACCAAAACAATAGGTCTTTCTACTCCATTGTCAAAATATACTATATAATGAGCATTTTATTTGATTTCAGTGTTTCTTAACCACTTTGATATTTGATCTTGGTGTCTTTGTTATACAAACCGTACTACTTTCAGTGTTACTTGTAAAACATTTATGTGTGGAGCTTTTCTTTGCTGGCTTAAAAAAACAAGCTAGTCTAAATGACTTCTAATTGGTGCTTGTTTTGTTTGGTTATCTAAAGAAACTGCCTTATTAACGTGATCAGCTCACTTTTTTAAAAATATATGGGCGTCAACTCTGGTATCACACTGGATACTGTAAGAAGTAATTTCTTCTTCTGTTTCTGGGAAATCTGCCCTCTCATAATATGGCTGAGAATCATTTGACATGGATTTCTTTTGCTCCATATATGCCTTCTCCCAGTACTTCTGGAAGCCTAACATGCTGCCAGTAAAATCTGAATTAGTTATGAATGCTGTGGTGTGGTTCCTTAAAGGACAGCCCCTCCCTCGAGTGTAGTTGCTTCTTCACAATTGTAGCCTGCTGTAATACCACCTAGACACAGTTTAGTGCTGGAAACCCTTACCTTTTAGTTTCTTTATTTATATTTTCCTGTCATGTACCTTAAAGATTCTCTGTCGTCTTCCCCTTCAGCATTCAAGTGCTTTATGAAAATAATTTTCTCAGTTCACATAACATAGAGGTGATCACATTCTTTTTGTAATTTTCTCAGTTAGAGACTACATACAATTTTATATCCTGCAAATGTATATTGCTGAGGTTGTTAAAATGGTGTCAGACGTGCATCTGCAGCAGAACTCCTTTTCCACAGAGTTAGTGTTGGATGAATCTTTATATGAAGAAAAAAAAATGAGTTATACTATGACATTACATAACAGACTAGTTAGCACTCTCATTTTTGGCTAGTAAAGTGCTGATTTCATCCGTATAATTGTAGAAAATCATCTAAAAACAATTAGTATCAATTAACAGAATTTGCTTAAAGCTGCTGTCCCAATTTGATGAAGTGTCGACTATCAGTCGGAGACGAATGGGCAGCAATATTACAAACTTGCCATGCAACTTTGACAACTGAGCAGGACAATATGGGCAATTTTGCAAAACCTTGTTAGGATCTTCAGCTTTGCATATGTAAGAAAAACCTGCAATTAAGTTACTTTGGTAGAAAATTTAAATGTAAAAAGTAAGGATTATTAGCACAAATCCTAGTATGTCAGTTAAAATTACAAACCACCTGATTTATTAAATATGTGTTTTCATAATATGAGGATATTAGTTATACACTGTGGGAGGAAGAAATACTGAAAAACAAAGCAATATCAGCCCCCATCAGGCCATTTTGGGCATAGCAAATTAAAAAATAAAACTAAGCAATAAGAATGATGCAGAAGTAGCAATACTACATAGAAGCATACTGTGTGATGGAAAATGCAAGTTGTTTTCAGGTTTGAGTGCAATTTTCTTTTAACAAACTGCCATTACTGATCATAACAAGCACACCATTCTTATATCTTCAGCTGCAGAATAGTCGTATTCTTCCAACCAAGCAAGCCCCCCCCCCTTCTCCCTTCCAGTTCCATGCTGTACGTCTAACCACCTTCTGCCAATGCTTCAATCCTGCACTCTAATTCCTAAACTCGATGGAATATGTGCATCCAAGTGCCTGCCACCTTGGGGTTCTAGTTCTCTAATGCCAACATCTTATAATCAGAAATGTTCTTCCTATGTCAAGATTATAAATATACCTTTGTAAATACACCTTTCTTTATTGTAAATAATCTAGTATTTGTATTAAGCATAAGTTGTTAACTGTATACAGCTTTTTTAATTTTTACTTGTATCATAAATTTTTACTGCATTTTGCTTGTTGGAGCTTTTCTCCCTGGGCCTCCAGTGAAAATGAGCATACTGGGCCCAGTGGACTTTCCCAGTCAACAAACTGGAAATAAATAAATAAATATTAGCTCAAGGTTATTCAGTTGAGTTTTGTAATGTCCACTGCCATTCTAGATTTTAAAGATCACAATCAAAAATGTTTATGAGAAAGAAGACTGCTGCATATGTGTCACAAAAGAAATTTTAGTCACAGAAGGACTGGGTTTGGATTATGTATAAATCTTTATAATTCCCCTCCCTTATGAACCTCAATTCCTAGATAAACAACAGCAGTTCCACAACTCCATGGACTTGGCATTTTATTTTTAATCCAGAATAGAAAGCATGCCTATTTATATATATATACTTGCATTTACCTCTCTCTCTACTTAACACCGTGTCTAAACTCAATTCTCCACTGTTATGGGCTCAATATATAATTTCTACCCACAGTATAAAAATTACAATTCTAATTTTTCTTGTAGCTCTCTTCACTTTATACCCGCAGTGTAACAATTACAACCCAGCTTTCCTTGTAGCTCTCCCCACTATATACTCACAGTGTATAAATGAATGTCCTAGCTTTCTTTTTAGCTTTTCACACTTTATACCCGCAATATAAAAATTAGAAACCTAGTGTTCCTTCTGGCTCACCTCACTTTACACCTACAGTATAAAAATGACATTCCTAGCTCTCATTGTAGCTCACCCCACATTACACCCACAGTATAAAAATTAATATCGTAGGTTTCCCTGTAACTCTCCCCACTTCATACCTGCAGTATAAAAATTATAACCTTAGTTTTCCTTGTATTTGTTTATACTATCTATATAACTTTCTTTCCTTTCTTTATACTATAGTTATCCTTCTATGCATACTAACTTTCCTATCTTTATACCCATAGTTATCCTGTATTACACCATAAATATTATCTTTACTATTAATATAAAGCTGTATACATGCTTTACCATATTAATTGTTGGTATGCAATTTCTTAAGCCTTTTTTATAATTATTGCACCAATATTCTTGGACCATTGGAGGATGCAGTAGCCCAGCTGGACTGCCTTGGTTAGCAAATGTAAATAAACAAATAAAATAAAAATAGTCATGATTTATGTACTGAAGAACCATGGATAAACCTACATAACCATGAACAAAGTGTTTTTTTATCTTTTTTTTTTTTGCTGTTAAGAGTGCTTTGATCTTGGACCCATCCTTGAACCTTCAACATTCTTAACTCCACCCACAGTGTTCTGGAATTTTACTAAAACGATTCCTATAGGTACAATTCTACATATGTCTTTTTCGGAATAACTAGGTACTAGAAATCATCCATTCATAGTTTTGGAAAATTAGATGTATGCAGTTTCCTATTCTACTCCAAACACCCTCCATCATCCTTGGGCATTGTAAGTCTGTCCATTTTAAACTGTTCATGCATATGGAAGGTCTGTGGTCAGTAGCCAGAATTAAGCATGAGACACCAGAAACATATGGCTTTCTTCCTCTGTTATGGTTGCTAGTTATCGCTGTTTCAATCCTGTCATTCAAGAGGGTATTCAAAAGCTAAGGAGCTGCCATTCTTACCTCTCAGCAAGGAAGGGCTGGCATCCTTCCATCAGGCTTCAAACTAATCAGTGTTTTTTTGTGTGTTGTGAAGTGGCTAAACTACGAAATTCCATAGCAAATTATCCATTCTGCAAAGCTCAGCACTAAGGTAGAGTCTTATCTAAGTGCTGAGGCCATTTTTGAATTATGAGATTGGTTCTTATACCCCCCTAGCCACAGGATGTGAATGAGACATTGTTTTTCAAGTTAAAAAAGTTACTGCCTCAAACAAGTCAACAGTATCCTCTTTACTCTTGCCTCTGGTTAAAGAGGTAGGACAGTGTCAGTGGTTCAACAGGTAGAATATTTGTTGTTGTTACCAGAAAAAAAAAAAACAGAAATCTGTTGCTTCTATCCCCATACGTCTGTTTGGATTCATATTCAAGGACTGACTCTCTAGTACCATATACAGGAGGTACTCGTACTGTCCTTCACATGAGATATTAAACCAAGATTCCATCTTCTCAAGATGGTGGCAACTCAGATGAATGTAAAAGATCCCATGTCATTTGTCAGAAAAGTGTAGTGGAAATCAAAGTCAAAATGAATGATGATGAAACAGAGGGGAAATTTAAGAAATAAGGAGAGACTGGGATTCTGGATGCAGATCCTTAAGGAGATAATGCAATTATTTATTTATTATTTGTCTCCGTTGACTGGAAAAGTCTGACTGGGCAGACCCCATTTTCAGCGGAGGCCCAGGGACACAGTACATTTATATTAAGTGAATTTCAGACAGTTCTGAGAAAAACAGTTGTATTTCTCATGAAACAACAAACATATTGCAAGACAGTTATATACAGTAAATTATTTACATCAACAATTATAAGTGTATATAGTTGTTCCATTTGTTAAATCTTGCAGAAGTAAATGGACTGATATTGCAGACGGGAAAGTTTGTTGTAAAGATGTTTACCGTTCTTGCATTTCAGTAAAGAAAGGTTTGATAAGAGTTCAAGATACATAATGAAGTAAGTTATAAAATTATGTAGGAAGGGAGGTTTTAATATTGCATAGGTCTAAGTTATATAATTATGTAGGAGGGGAGATATTATTAATGTATAAGAGGACAGAGATAATGGCATATGACCAAGAGAGCATGATATAGGATTGGTTCTATTTAGGCTGCCTGTTCTAACTTGGTGTATCTAGACCGTTTATAACTTAGGTATACACAAGATGCATGAGAGGGGTAGAGTGGTGGATGGGGTCTGTTAGATAAAGTGCAAGATGAGAAATGTTGTCTAAGAGGATGTGTGTGAAAAGTGATGTATTGATTCAGGTATAAGAGGGAAAGTTATGTAATGATTCAGGTAGAGGAGAGAAAAAAGGTAGTGATAAGGAAAAAGAAGTTTGTTCCTTCACTAGGAGTCTCAACCTTTGCCATACAGAATATTATAGTTATAAAGTAGCAGAAAGTATTCTAAGAACTAAGCCAACATGAGAATAGAGAAATTAGATTTTGCTGATAGGGATGACTGTAATTAGTGGTACAGAAAATAGGCAGGAGGTGGCTGGAATTTCTTGGAGAAAACTGGCAAAGGGACCAAAGTTTTTGGAGCAAATAACTAGAGATGGAAAGGTAATAAAATGGGAAGAGGCCAAGAAGACATTTGGACTGCAGACTGTTTTCCCTATCTGGGATTGATATTCGCGTATAGGCAAAGGGAAAGGAATAGGGGAATCCTGCGTGAAAAACCAGTGTTGGTAGAGTTTTCAGTTGAATCTAGAGCAGAAGCTACTGTTAAAAAAGGGTAATTAGTGGGGCACATAAAATATTGCATGATAACTATAGGAATCAATTAGAGGAGGTCAGAAAAGATTGGGAAGAGAGACTGGATAAACAACTCACAAGGAAACAATGGGAGGGCATATGTATGGCTCCTAAGTATGCAACAAAGACTAGAAGAGATAGAATTTTTGCTTGGAGGTGTTTTGAATAGGTATTTTTGTACCCCAAGAAGACTCCAAAGAATTTTTCCTCAGATAGATGGCAAATGAGGGAGGTGTGATAGGGAAGAAAAGAGGTAATGGGGAACATATGTTTTAGTAGACCAGCCACAAGTGAAAGGTTTAAATATATTTAATAATAAATAATAAAAGAACAAGAAAATACTCAATAAATCATCATATTAACTTCAGAGTTCAAAATCACAGGAAATATTTAAAACAACATTACAGGACAATCTCAAATAAATACAGAAAACATCTAAACTAATCTTTACTATATTCCTTACTGAATCTAAGAGAGTTACTATGCCCTAGAAACGTACGTACAGTAAGGCAAGGTGAGTGGATGTTTCCCAGCTGATGCTGTCAGGTCAAAGACAAATAAAAATGCCCACTCTCTGTCTCTCAGAGAGTTCTTAAATTAATATCAAATATTACTTCTGGGATAGCTTGACTGACATCAGTTTTTGTCACCTGATTTTAGTTCCCAACCGAAACCCCCATTGTCAGAAACTATCAGCATTTTAGCATCTCTCTGTGAAAAATGTATACCTCTCAGATCTTTGCAACTGCTGGAAGACATAAAACAATAAAGCACTTACAAACCAATGCAGAAGTCTCCCTAGTTCTAGACATCCTGTCTCTTTGCTGCATTGAAACTAACTTTTATAGCACAATCATAAAACAATTTAATTTCAACTATTTTCTTGAAGTTCTGCAAGTTAACCCTCTATGTTCTAGTTCCCACTGTTAAAACATATTTACACAATTACAATATTTATATACATTTCGGTTCTAAGAATGCAGGGCATGCTGTGGTTACATTTTAGCTCAGTACATAACGTACAGTTCTAACATAGTGGTAACACAAGCAATTGCATCATGCTGATATCCACAAATGACATATAACTATTTACAAAATTCCAGATAGCTGGGCTGGCAGTATTTCCCTTTGTCACACTCCCCCCCCCGAAAACTCAAGATAGTTTTTCAAGTGACCCTTGAGAAACATTCCTTGAGAAGGTGAGCCTATCTGGGAAAACCTTACCCCATTCACTGTCTTGAGATTCCAGCTGTCTTGACATTGCTGACCTCAGTGCAGTGCTGCACTGTCCCATCACATGTCTGCAATCTTAGGCTGCACCATAGTAATTTGGGATTTGGCTGGCTGGCTCCCTGTAGCCAGAGATCCCCCTGAGACTCCTCCTGCCTTGTACTGCAAATACTTAGCACCAGAGTCTCCCTATCATGGTAAGGTTTCATCATGTTAAGTTGGTACAGTTTCTGCCCCTGCCGCTTGCCTAGCAGTTCTACCATGCAGCTAACATTACTGACCTTCTTTACCACCTTGTAGGGTCCCTCCCAAGCTGCCCATGGCTTGTTGTATCTGACAGGAATGAGAACCATAACCTGCTGCCCTAAAGCATACTTAGCTCGAGCATTCCTGCCATACCATAACTTTTTCTTCTGCCAGGTTCTCCTGGGCCAAACCCATGAGTTCCCTGTGCTTGTCCTGAGGTTTAGGATGCCTTGTGGGATCCACACTTGCCCTCCCACTCATCATGAATCAAATCTAGAGGTCCCCTAACCCTATGCCCATACAGCAACTCAAAAGGTGAAAAACCTGTGGATTTATGGGACACTTCTTTTTAAGCAAACAACAGATGGGGCAAATATTTGTCCCACTCCCTCTTAAACTGGTCTACAAATACCTGTAGCATGGTTTTGAGTATATAGTTTAACCTCTCAACCAGAACATTAGTCTGGGGACTTTAGGGAGTGGTCTTTAGGTGCTTCACCCCACAGTGCTTCCACAGACATGCCAGCAGGTCTGACATAAACTTTGCACCTCTCTCAGTCAGTATTTCTTCTGGGAAACCTACCCTGCTGAAAATCTCTAACAATGCATTTGCCACCTTTTCTGCCTCGATGGAGGACAGAGCCACCACCTCAGGGTATCTGGTAGCATAATCTACTACCACCAGGATATACTTTTTCCCTGTGAAACTTGGGGTACTCAGAGGCCCCATGATATCCATAGCTACCCTCTGGAATGGCTCCTCAATCACATGCAAAGCCATCAAAGAAGCTTTCACCTTGTCTCCTGCCTTGCCTACTTTTTGGCACTGCTCACAGGTCCTGCAGTACTCTGTTACATCTCTGGAAATTCTAGGCCAAGAAAAGTTTTGCATAATATGTCTTTTTGTATGCTGCATGTCCATATGACGTGCAAAAGGAATATCATGGGCTATAGCTAGGAATGCCATATGGTAGGCTCTAGGCACTACCAACTGCTGTACTCTCTCACCCTCTAGCCCTCCCTCAGAGGACCACTCTCTGTACAGTAACCCTTTGTCCCAGTATACAGATTCCCCCTTCCCTTGAAAATCAGATGCCTTACTAGCTACCTCTCTCAGGCCTTCTAATGTAGGGTCTGAGAGCTGAACCTGTTTTGGCTCTCTCTTGGTAACCCTTTCCAGCTCCCGTTCTACAGGAAGTCTGGTATCCTCTGATAGTGGTGCCTCACTGTTAGCCTGGGTACTGCTACTCACCTCTGCCCTTACAGTCACTCTGTCCAAGGGAACATCAGTACCCACAAGCAGCTGTGGCTCACCTTCAGTCTCCCTGCTACAGGGTAGCTCTCTCCCTGAAGTAACCACTTCACCAATCCTGGTTGCAAGTGTGTGGTCTATCTGCCCCCCCTCCCCGGCTACCAGACCCACATGCTTGTCTCCAAGCCTGACTGCATGTATCTGCATGCACGCAAGGTACTGCATCATCAAAATCATTCCCTATCAGGACATCTGCAAGGATATCCTCAAACACACCTACTTGCTGGCTTCCTTTTCCACCCTCCCAGTCAAGGTGAACCCTAGCCAAAGGTATTTGTAACGGGGTCCCTCCTAAAGCTCTGACTGGAGTAGACTGCCCAAGCAAGTAGTGATCCTCTTTAACCATTGCAAGCTTTACAGTGGTTAGGTCAGAGGCTGTGTCTCTCTTAGCAGTGACCTCTTTCCCATCCACTATGATAGGATTTAACCTCTTGTGGTAGTTTGGTACCCTTGTTGTCTGAAGACAACTTACTGCTGGCATTCTGTATTTCCCACTTATTGGCTCTCCCACCTTTTGTTCCCCAACTTGCCTCCTTGGGCATCTATATGCTACATGGCCCCACTGATTGCATTTAAAACTTTTAACCCTTTGTCCTGGCTATGTACCTGAACTAGTGGCTTCCCCTGTTACTGGCGGACTCTGTTGGGGTGGTCTAGGCTGTCCCCCGTGGGTTCCCTTAGACCCATGAGCAACACTGGGTATCTCTTTCCTGTGCAGTGATGTCCTGCTTGCTAGGAATAGGTCTTCCTTTTACCCCAACTCATCTGCTGTGTTACATTCTCTATCTGCTAACAAGATTTGCATGTCCTCAGGCAAAGTGCTAGGGACTTGTTCCCTCACTGAAAGGTCTGCCAGCCCTTCAAATGTGGTGACCTGCCACCCACTCACCTATCTATGAAAAGAAGTGCTTAGTTCAGCAATATATTCACACACACTTTCATCTGCCTTGCATCTATGCTCACAAAACTTTTTTCTATAACCTTCAGGGGTTACCTTAAAACATTCTAACAAACAATTTTTGACCGTATTATAATTTAAGCAATCAGTATCAGACAATTTAGAAATAGCAGTTACAGCTTTACCATGGAGTAAGGATGTCAGGAACCGTACCCAGAGCCCTTGGTCAACATTACTGTTTACATACCCTTTCAAACATAGGAATGAAAGTATCAAAAGTATCCCCCATTTACTGACCTTTTTTGCTTCTGGGGTTCAGTTACTCCCTTCCGCATTACCTCCATGACCCTGGTGAAGAATCAGCATCTCCTTTTCATGTTGCCTCTGCCTCTCATTCTCCTCAGTCTCTCTGCTGCTTCTATTTCCAAACATGTGGGCTCCAGTTCAAGTCCGTTTAACTCCAGACAGATTTTTCAGTCCTGTGTGGAAAGGTTGAACTGTCCATTTTCTGAGAGTTGTACATCCCCAAGGCCAGCCTGGTTGTCCTCCAGATTGTTGGTCTGTGATGCAGCTGTGCCCAAGGCTGAAATCATTTCTGCTTTAGTCAGGTTAGCATGCACCAGTCCTTTAGCCTGGCATATCTCAGCCAACTGGCTCCTTGTCAGCTTGCCATACTCCTCTGCTGACAAGCTTGGCTTCTCTCTCTGACTAACTAAGCTAACAAAAAAAACAAAACAATTGTGATATGAAACTCTGAATGTTCACTGTGTGGCTGATTGAGAATACAAACACCTTCCTTAGTGACCACTATTTACAGGTTATGGGAATTCAATATCCACACCACTGAATCCTAATATGTGACTATCCCACCACTACAAGCCAATTAATATGTGATATGGATATCTCACCACTACCCACCAATTAATATATGATTTGGATTACTATGTGATGCCCCAACACTGGCCCAGTAATCAAGGAGCCTCAATCCTTACCACTGGCAATTGTGGGGGGATGTACACACTGGGAGGATGACAAGTACACACACAGTAAAGTGCAATTTTCCCTAAGAGCACACAGAGACCATAGTCAGTCTGGGGCTGGTTTCTCCGTCTTTTTCTAGATCCCCAATAAGACTCCCCACTGGCACAGCTGTAGAGTTGAGATCTCATCTGAGTGACCAAGCTAAGACCTCCAACACTCTCTCGTTCTGTCCAACCAGTGCTTTGTGTCCCTGCCCAAGTAGTTGACACACACACACACACTTTGATATTTGATCTATACACAACTACACACACACACACACACACACACACACACACACACACACACACACACACACACACACACACACACACACCTGGGAAAGGCTGTCACAGGTTTACTAGCTATGCCTCCTTCTGCCCAGACAATAAGATAGCTCCAGCTGCCACCAGCCAGCTCTTTATCAGCTACTGTAAGGCCCTTAGCAAAGGGTGTCCAATCTTACTGTGTAAGGTTACTATAAATCCAAAGGGTAGTTTGACCAAGAGCCAGTCTATTAGTACAGTGTCACCAAAATAGATATGCAAGTGCTGTAAGAGCTTAAATATCTCTAAACATACCAGCCACAATTGAAATGTTTAAATATATTTAATAATAAATAATAAAAGAACAAGAAAATGCTCAATAAATCATCACAGTAACTTCAAAGTTCAAAATCACAGGAAATGTTTAAAACAACATTGCAGGACAGTCTCAAATAAATATAGAACACATCTAAACTAATCTTTACTATATTCTGTACTGAATCTAAAATAGTTACTATGCCCTAGAAACTTACTTACAGCATGGCAATGTGAGTGGATGCTTCCCAGCTGATACTGTCAGGTCAAAGACAAATAAAAAATGCCCTCTATCTGTCTTTCAGAGAATTGTTAAATTAATATCAAATATTACTGCTGGGTTAGCTTGGATGACATCTCTTTTTGTCACCTGATTTTAGTACCCAAATACCCACATCATCCCCCTACATAAAGGAGGTAAATCCTATGATTACTCTAATTATAGACCAATAGCCCTGCTATCACCTCTAGCAAAGATCATGGAAAAGTGCATTCACCACCAGCTATTAGAACACCTTACTAAACATGACATACTGGCTAAATGCCAGCATGGCTTTAGGCCATTTCATAGCACTACCACTGCTCTACTCTCTTTTACTGACTCCATATATAGGAATCGTAATAATAACACCCTCTCCTCTGCTGTCTTCATCGACCTTTCAAAGGCTTTTGATATGGTTAACCATCCACTGCTTATAAATACTCTTGAACTTCTTGCTCTAGATACACGAGCTATACAATGGTTCAAGTCTTACCTTAACAATAGACAGCAGGCAGTTCTCTGGGAAAACAAACTTTCATCCCACCTACCAGTCACCCTTGGAGTTCCCCAGGGCTCCATTTTAGGACCTCTTCTTTTCTCACTATTCATCAACGACCTTCATATAGCAGTCCCTGAAGCCACCTGTATTCAATATGCCGATGATTCCACACTTATATGTTCTGCCAACACCACGTCTGATCTATACTTTCTAACTCAGAAAGTATTCAACTCAGTAGAAGACTGGTTCCTGAAACGCTGTCTCCTTTTAAACGCCAAAAAACCCAAGCTTCTACTTTTCACACCTACCAATAGGTCCTCTCCCATAAACTTCTCTATTAAGTCTAACAATGGTACCCTCATCGTTCCTGATCCTACTACCAAACTATTAGGAGTTACAATTGACAACAACCTCAACTTTGATAACCATATAAATAACACCATTCAAACAGTGAACAGAAAAATGTGCTCCTTATATCGAATTAAACCCTTCTTAACTCCCATAGCTAGAATCACTATTGCCCACTCTCACTTAGTCTCTACTCTTCTCTATGCTTCTCCCATTTATACTAACCTAAAGAAAAATAATCTTCTCAAACTGTCTAACTCCTACAACAATATTGCCAGATTTGCCACTGGAAATGCATTTCGAACACAGCACTGTCTGAACCTTAACCAGCTAGACTGGCTTGAACTCCCTAACATGATAACTTATTCCCAACTCACCATTGCTCATAAAATATTTTACAAACCAAATCATACTCCAATACTTGCTAACCTAATTACTCCTTATAATAATCTAAATTCCCTACGCTCCTCTAGCAAACTACGTTGCTAGCATAAGTAAGTCCAATAACTTGTCAGGTGACAGCCTATTCTCCAATACTGTTGGGAAACACTGGAACCTTCTACCTACCGACTTAACACTACTACCTTCTCTGTCACTCTTTAAGCAAAAACTCAAACGTCACCTAAAATCTCTCTGGCTATGCCCCTGCACGAACCCTGATTAATCTACTACCTATCCTACTTTATCTTCTTACTGCCTATGGATATATAATCACAATCTATATACCTCTCTGTATTCTAAATCTGGACATTGTAAAACTTTCATAACCACAAATATTTAAGTTAACTACAATGAACTCTAGTGTATCCTTTCATATCATATGATTATGTGACTGACATGACTTTATACTCACCTTTTTATTATTGTACTTTTTAAAAACCTTTCATCTTTATTCTAAATACTTACTATTTTATGTGTTTTATTATTTTCTAATGTGTTTTATAATTTGATATTTCATTTTGAGCTATGCTGGAGCTTTTCTCCCCGGGCCTCTACTGAAAATGGAAATATATCCAGTTGGACTAGCCCGGTCAACAAATGTAAAATAAATAAATAAATAAATAAATAAATAAAGCCCATTGTCAAAAACTATCAGCATTTTAGCATCTCTGTGTGAGAAATACATATCTCTCAGATCTTTGCAACTGATAGAAGACCTAAAACAATAAAACACTTACAAAACAATGCAGAAGGCACCCTAGTCCTAGACACCCTGTCTCCTTGCTACATTGAAACTACTATAGCACAGTCATAAAACAATTTAATTTCAACTATTTTCTTGAAGTTTTGCTAATTAACCCTCTATATTCTACTTCCTACTAGTAAAACATATACATTTACACAACTACAATAGTTTACATACATTTCTGTTCTAAGCCAGCAGGGCATGCTGTGGGTTACATTTTAGCTCAGTACATACCATATAGTTCTAACACAGTGGTAACACAAACAACTGCATCATGCTGATATTCAGAAATGACATAACTATTTACAAAATTCCTGATAGTTGGGCTGGCAGTATCTCATTCTGTCACACTTCTATATAAATCATATTAATATTCACAAATGACATAGAATTATTTACAAAATTCCAGCTCGCTGGGCTGGGAGTATTTCCCATTGTCGCAATAGGTATACATAAAATTTGATGTATAATGTTTGTAATTAGGAGAATGTTAATACTGGCTAGCCTTCTTGTATATAATGTATATGTATGCGTTTGTGTGTGTGTGTGTGTGTGTGTGTGTGTGTGTGTGTGTGTATGTATATATATATATATATATATATATATATATATATATATATATATAGATAGATAGATATATAGATATTATAGAAATGTATGTTTGCCTAAAGGTGTTAAAAAGAGTAGTGGACTGTTAAATTTTACTTTGAACTTCAATAATTCTATTCATATTATTAACAAAACATTATTTTTGCTAGTTACCATATCAACCAGAATTAACCATAAAATGAATAATAAAACCCAGTTCCTATATTCAGAATACAGCAGAGAATGTTAACAAAAGGAATGTAAACTCACATTCATCCCCCAATCACTTTTGCCGCAACCATAATTTTATCTTTTCTAACCCTTCAGTGACCCATTTCTTACTGAACAGAATATCAGCACTTCTGCCATTCTGCAAATACCATGCACAATACATCATCTTTTTATGTAACACGTCACCCTTATGTCTGGCTACACCTTTGTAACAGACAAAATTAACATATCCATATCGGGTTTTGCTTTCAGTTTCTGTGGAACTGTTGAACAATTCCCTCAAAACAATTTAACACTTAATTCTTTGACAACCCAGAAATACATGGGACATGGTTTCCTCACACTGATACTCCACAATTAGACAATATCTTCCTTGCAATTGTTTCAGTGACATCTTCATTGACAATTTAAAGGAAGATGCCACCAAAATGTTCATCACTATAAAGTAATTTCTCCATGTCTGTACGGCATCTAGTTTTTTCTTTTAAATATTAAGTATTCATTTATCAGATAATGTTTTTCATAATTTCTATCATTCCCTAGCTCTTAATATTAATCTTCTGAAGATATATATGTATTATTTTCTCTCATCTATTGAACATTTCCTTTCTGCTTATTTCTATTATCCTCCATAATGTTTTGGATTTGTACCTCAATGTGGTTATGAAAACATAAACAGATTTTCCAGTTTTCCACTTTAATTATGAAATTCAAAATGAAAAACATACGTAAAGAAATAAGGAAAACCATTTTAATAATCCCAACCCCTCTGCTTCAGAATTATATATAATTTCTCCTTTTGTTCTGTCTTCTAGAACCTCAGAAAATTGTCATAATTCTTTCTATCAATATTGTGGAAGAAGAAATCCACCCCTGTAATACATCAGAATTCCCTTTACCACTATAAGAATTAAATATACTCTTCTAAAAAAACTAATTTTCTTTCATCGTCTTACAGTACCATTCATTTTTTCAAATCTTTTTCCAATTTTTAATGTTATCTGAATATCCAAATGTAATACCTATGTTTTTATGTCTTTTGCAGAGTAACATATTTTATGTTTTTATCAAACTCTCATACCCTGTACATTTACTTTATTTAAAATTAAGTCTATTATTCCCACTTCCTCCTGCACTGCACTACATACATTGCTTCTTTCTTACACTCATTACTATTAGTGATAGCAACCATATAATCCACATAGGTTAAAAATAAAAGTAACTTTTCAGTGTTGTTAACATACAGGGGTAAAGCCACAACTATAGCCCCGACAGTCTGGTTCAGTTAGCTGCTTTGGTGACTGCTGCAGCTGATTTGGAGGATGGGCATTGCTATCTTGAGGGAGAAAGGATACAAGGGCCATCCAATGCCAAAATCAGTTAGAGAGGTAGAAATGTTAAAAAAGCCCAGGTGTGGCCATTTGGCCACCATGTCTCTTCTGTAACAGCCTTTATACTACTCTTTGGACTCAAGTCTGACAGAGGGAAACTTGAGGGTCAGAAGGAAGAGACATAAAAAGAACCTAGGAAAACAATAAAATCAATGGTAACTAAATATAAACTCAAATGTCATGTACTGCTACTAAAACTTCCTACTACTGCATACATAACTAATGAAATATTCCCACTTAAGAGAATCATTGCGTAATCTCCAGCTACATACTTGACTCCCCCAAACTATCCATTTATCAGACGATGCACCTCAATTAAAATATAATTTGCATGATCTGAAATTATATTTCTCTAAAATTTTTCACAGTCAGCAGAATCAAATATCTATATATTAATCAGATGCTAATACTTTCTTTTTAGCATCATTTACACTATCTGTAATTTCTGTCATTAATATTAATAATTGGCTGCTGTCCTAACCTTTAACTCCATATATCTCTTCATGCAACAGTGTTGGCAAAATAGAGTTCAACCTTAATTGGAAACTTTGCATCACTGAGTTGTAATTTGTACTAAAAGTGATAATTGTCTCCAGTTTCTTAATCCTTTCTTGCTGTCTTTCTTAGAAATACATTTTATTACAGTACCCGCCACTTCATATATTATTCACATTAGTAACCATTGACACATTCATGTTACAAATTACATCTTGTCCCAATTCTTAACTACTGTTAAACATTTTAATGCCATGTCTAACTCATGTAATCTCTATTAATTCTGTTTATTTTCCTTCTTAAATCTCTTAACTTCCCACATCCCTTTAATTTTTACCCCCTCACTTACATAAATCTCCAACATACTGTTCTGCAATTCTTAATTTTTTTTGTGATTTTTATATCTTCCTCAATTATCTCTTAAAAACATTATTGTCTCTTTGCACTTAACTGAATATTTCGCAATTGATTTTTCTACTGTTTCCTACCTTTTACTTACAGTTGTTTGCCTCCACCTTCTTCATTTTCTGTAAACTAAACTTCATATACTGCCCTTACTTTTAAAAGACATGCTTCACTTCAGAATCCTTAAATTTATCCATATGGTAAATTTCCATTTTGTGCCTTCTAAAACTTAATTTATTGATAACTTTTAACATTTTGATATATACCTTTTTGAATATTACTTTATAATCCAAACTCCACATGATCTAATTTGAATAACAATTACCTAGATGTATATGTGTTCCGACAAATCTAATATCTCTTTCTGAACTCCATGCTCTCAAAATACACCCTGTTAAATCTTTTTTTTAAACATTTTCCTAGCTTTATAACCTTTTCTTTTTTATCCATTTCTGCCCAAATAGCATAATCTTCAGAAACTCCTATCAAGTAATTCACATTCTGTACCTTTTTTACCTTTAATGAAAATAAAATATAATCACTTCCTATCTTTACTTTGCCTATTTTATATATGAGATTTCTCTCTTTCTTTCTCTTTTTAAAGAACTGGATTCACACATTTCCATGAAATACTTTATATCATTTTCAGTTTTCTTCTCAGCCTCACTTAAATTTCCTAGTCAGTATTATATTGATATTTTCTGTTGTACATACAAGCATCTATTCCTTCTTTAATTAGAAATTATGGGCACATAACAAGAAATCAACATAACAACTGAATATTAATTCCTTAAATCTATAACCCTAAGAGCTCCTGATCTACCAACCATCATATATCACATCATATATCATATCATATCATATCATATATCATATCACAAAATCAGAACTCTATTGGTTCTATTCCCACACAATGCAATTGGATTCCTTTTCTATTACTGATACATCAGTGCAACTTAACAGGGGTGCTGCTCTCCAAGAATGATGTCCTTTGGATGAGACACATTCAACCAAGTTCCCATCTACCTGAGTTAGTAGTAGATTGGGTGAATGTAAATGATCCAGTGGCACTTATAGGTGCTTTATTACAATATAAAATACCATTCAGAAGCTAGAACAGTAATTTGAGTAAAAAAAAAAACAAATATAAAAATAAACAAATGATAATGTACAAATTCAAAAAGTTAAATCATTTTCAATTACATACATGCATCTCATGACTTATTTTACCCCTTCTTTTATTCAATACATGAGAGCATTTTCACTTCATCGCTGTCCATAGAACATAAAAATTGTATTTATCTTATCTATTTTTGTCACCGTCGACATTATCATAAATTTGATACAAATGACAAATCTGACAATTTTGCCTATGTACACAAACTCGTATATCTTTATTGTATGATGTTTATGCAGGCATGCACCCATGGTCAAGGTTTGGTGGGGTTGGGTTGAGGCTATAGCAGTAGGATGGGAATGTTGGATATAATAGGCCATGGGGGTAGCCCTGTGAGCATGCCTTAAGAGAAAAGGTCAGAAACATGTTAGGTGGACTTGGACAGTGGTAACCAGCATGCATATGATGACATTGTGCTGTACACTATGCAGAGGACTAATTATTATCATCCTACTCATCTATTTTCAGGTGCTTGGCAAACACTGAAATGTACATACCAAGGAGCAGAACACGGGTATAGCAGAAACATCAGTGAATTGTCCGATGAATGTGTGACTGACAAGAGTATATAGTGGACTGATACATAGGAAACATGCTGCCATGTGGTCCCTGTGGCAGCCAGTATGTTGTCCTGGCAGATGGAACCAGTCATGTCCCTGCAAATAATTAATGGGTTTTACCATAATCATGTGGATCTGGCATATGAGTACGCAAAGAATCTTATATGTAGAGGTTTGTGTCTGTGTTCAAATGACTATATTAAAGCCCTGTCATTGATAAATACATAGACTACATCACTGGGGACTGCTGTAATGCTCTGATAAAAGTAAACATTCAGTAACATGACAGCAAAGCATACTTACCCCTGCACCTGGACAGATATTCCATTCTTCTCTGCTACAGGAAGGCATGCTCTGATATTTCCACTGTGCTGAAACACAAGAATAATATGCAATTAAATGTCCAGCAATGACCCATTTAACTATAAGGGAAGTGAATGAGTAGTAAATATCCCTGCAAACTAACAATTAATTTTAGTCTCTCTCTCTCTCTATCTCTGACCTCTTCTTCCCGTTGGCTCAGAAGGTCAGGATGACACCTACACAGGTCACTAAAGAAGTGTCAGCACTGCATACTGGCTTATGATAGTAACAGCAGTCACCACTATGGCAGGATTGTGCCAAGCAGCTGCTTTATTCTGGGGACCCTTAAAAATATCCCCAATCAGTTGTTCCCATTGGTCCCTGTACAATAAGTCCAGAAAGATCTTAGTTTCTTTAGAGTACCTCCTGGAAACTATGCCATTGTTACTGCCCCTAGAAGCCAAAGCCATTTACTAGGTCACAATCCAGAAAAGTATGGTAGTCCTCTTGCAGTCATGAACATTGCTGCTGTTGAGACATAAAGCACATCTTTTTCCTGCTGTGTAGCATGATCAGTCATGGTGCCACCATTGCACAGTGTGTAAATGGCATGGCGTGGCACAGCATGGCATGGCATGACACAGCATGGCATGAGTAAGTTAGAAGTTGAGAGTAATGGTATTGAAAAAGTGTGCAAGCATCACAGTGCCTACATTTGTTAATAGCTTTGCTCATCAGAAATTATACAGGTCATAACACTACAACAGGTTTCCACATATCATCACCAGGGTCATTGGCCTGACAACACATGCTCGCTGTGTTTCACAGTTACCCATGCAAGTTCAGAAACCTGACTAAGCATCTTTACCATAGCAAAGGTGAATTACACAAGGAAATAAATGTGCAATTCATGAACATTCCTTTGAATGACACTCATTAGCATATAGACTGTGATAAGAGCCTCATAAATGTGAAGTAAAAGCAATTACAACTTCATCATGCTACAGCAGACTGCTAAAGGGGAAAATGTAGACATTGTTTTCAGAGACTGCTACAAGCAAGCACCTAGAGAGAGGTAAGGGAATGGGATACAGAACTTGTTTTATTTTTGCTATATTACTACTAATTTACTTGTGTGCTGTTTGAGGACAACTGTAAGGGGTGTAAGGTAATGGGTGTAAATGCCAAAAATGATGCAAGGGTATACTGCCGTGACAGAGGAAATGGAAGGGATGTGATGTGGTATGTTCAGTAAAACACAGCCCTGATGTTTATATCCTTGTATAATATGTAGGTAATATAGTCCATGTATTATGTTGAGGACTGTGTCTAGGTCCCACTCAGTGCTGATGTGCAAGTGTTGGGAGGTGTTCTGCTTACTAATATTTAAACTCACAGCTGTTGCAGTAATGCTGTGGTGTCCTGTATGGGAGTGTTACCTCTGTCAAGTGTCCAGTACACTGTGTGAGTCCTATAAGTATTGGTAACTATTTGAAATATCAGGACCCACCTATGTGAATCCTGTAATGTGGAGACTGAATTGCCAAAAATCCAGACTTTTTATTTGCGTAATATAGCAGGATATAAAATAAATGAAGTAAAAATAGAGTATAGTGAGAAGTAAGCCCCGACATATGACTTGGTAGAGAAGTTCCCCTTTTTGTGGGTCATGACAGGATGAGATACTTGGGGGATTTGGTTGAAACTGGATGTTGATCAAGCAGCTAAGGAAGTATAAGCAGAAACTATTCAAAAGCTTATAAGTAAGGTAAGGCTATGGAAATTGCTATTTATGGACAATGGTAATAGATGCAAGTGATTAAAATGATTTTGTCCCACTGGTTCTTTTTGTTGGTTAGGATGATATGTATCAGCTAAGAAACCACATATGTCAGAATATGAAAAAAGGGGAGTTCCTTTGGGATAAGAAAAGGGAAAGAGTACAATAGGAAAAGTAATACTGTCTAAGGAACAGGGTTGTTTGGAGCTTCTAGATTTGGAGGCAATACTATAAGGCTATGTGACTTAAATTTCATATATTGTATTTGGGACACAGATATATGCTCATATGGAAGCAAATGATAGGCATAGTGCCCAATGAGGTAACAGCAGGAGCACTCATGGGCATTTGGGCACATATAGGGAATGAATATAAAAAAAAACATTATGTACAGCCATATATACATAAAAGTATTAAGCAAGTATGTATGTTAAAGAACATAAGTCAGTGGAAAAACAGAATAACTTCATTAGGTTATATTATATACAGTAATAAGAAAGGGACAGGAGAGATTGTCCTCATCATTTGACTGAGATAGAACAAAGAAATTAGATTTTAGGAGCATGACAATAAAAGAAGACTAGGTAATAAAATGGGATAAAGCTTGACAAATTTTAGGATTTTTGAACTCGGATCAACTGGCGTATATGGGTCTAATGTTGGAGTTCAAGAAAGATATGCTGAGGTTGTAAAGTAATTTGTAAATTGACAGACTTCATAAGAACAATTATTCATGATTAACCAGTCCTTTATACCCTCTAGTGAAACCTCTAGCCAATCAAAAACCTACCCAGTCACATGTGGGTAGATGTAGCTATGCTGTCATTTACATTAATGAATGAACTTCCTAAAGTCGTGTTAATATCCCAAATAAAAGATTACTTAATAATTAAAATGATAAATATACACAAGTAATTGAGTAACTCAATACTAAAAACAAAAATACTTTATTGTGATAGCCATAAAATATTAAAATTCTCATAATTTAGCAGCCCTGATCTTTAAAACACTGGAAATCGAAATATTGTCATTAAGCCCAGTGTTCTTTCCCACATCTAGTTTGAGTTGCCATAACAATTCCTTGAATTCTAATTTAGTTTCCCAAGGGTCTCCCCTGGGGCTGCAAGACACTTGCTCCAAAACAAAGAAACAATACCTGCTGGTAGAACAAGAAGTGGTAGAATGTTGATAAAGTACATTGACCTCATTAAAATGAGTCACATCGTATATGTGCTCATACTGCGGTGGTGGTGCTGCAGTAGCGCTGTCACCTCACAGTAAGACGTTGTCCTGTTCAATTCTCAGCTAGAGCGTCTTCTGTGTGGAGACATGCGTGAATGGGCGTACCTTCATTGAATGTTGTGTGTCAGGGCCGGCAACTCAGCACGTAAAAATCTACTGCCAATCATTAGCGGACCGGAGTTCTGCTGTGGTGACCCCTAACCGGAAAAAGCTGAAAGACACAACAACATCATATATGACCAAATAAATGACCCCCCCCGCTATTACAATTAAAATGTCCAGTGGACTTGATAATAAAATCCCTGGCCTCCAAATAAAAATGGGAGTCGAACATAAATTCACACTGACTGCAAAAAACACACTTAAAATAGCTTAACATTTTGTTACTTCTGAAAGGATTCACGTCAACAAGACGATTCTCTAAAATTTCTTTTACGTTTCTACCCCTCTTTCTAACAAAAACTGGGGCGGGGCTTCAGGAACAATATTCTTTAACTCTGGCGTGTGGGTTAGAACCCCTCAGTATTTACTGACAATCCTCTCTATGTCCCTGGAGTTAGAATCAAAAGTATAGACAAAGGCATTATTTAAAGAATTGTCCCAATGGGGACAATTGGCTGCATGTTCACATCCACTCCAAGAATGGGGGAAATCTTAGTGTTCTGACCATCCATGACCTCAGTGGTCCATTGGTCAATCAAGTGCGGTAACCCCTTTCATGAAATAACTGTTTGATAAGATTCATTTCCTGGACAAAAGATTCCTGATTGGAGGGCTTTCTGGATGCAGTAATCATCTGGCACTTTACAATACCTTCTTTTAATAGAAACGGTGTTCACTTGAATAATGCAGGTACGACTCTGAAAAGGTGTCCTTCTGGTACACCTTAGGATGAAATCTGCCATTACTAATGTCTTTGTAAATAGTTATATCCAGATAATTAATACTTTCTGTGGAGTAGGTATAACTAAATCCCAAAAATGTAGTCGTAGATAATTAATACTGTCTATGGAATAGGTATAAGTAAATCCCAAAATGTGGTCGTGGATAATTAATACTTTCTGTGGAACAGGTATAAGTAAATCCTAAAATGTGGTCATAGATAATTAATATAGTCTATGGAATAGGTATAAATAAATCCCAAAACGTGGTCATAGATAATTAATACTTTCTGTGGAACAGGTATAAGTAAATCCTAAAATGTGGTCATAGATAATTAATATAGTCTATGGAATAGGTATAAATAAATCCCAAAACGTGGTCATAGATAATTAATACTTTCTGTGGAATAGGTATAAGTAAATCACAAAAACGTGGTCATATTTCAGATGTAATCAAAACATTCATGTACACTGTCCACAGGTCCCTTCTGTATTAAACAAATGTCATCCAAAAAACATGTATAATAGTGACAGGACAATGCAAAATGGGATCCTAAAATGTACTTCTTTTCCCAAATATAAAGCATGAGGTTTGCAAAAATGGGGGCACAAGAGGCCCCCATAGCTACTCCCTTAATCTGCTTATAATACTCTCCATTGAAGCACATAAAGTTGTTCAAAACCATCTCCATGAATTCAACCAACAAATTCACTTCCACATTGGTCAAAGAATCACATTCTAACGATACCTCGTGAAACCACTCAAGTCCCACAGAGTGGGGGATGCATGAAAACAAATCATTAATATTAACTGTCACAAAAATCACATCTTCAAGGAAAAAGTATGGTTTAATGTTCTTGAGAAAGTCCTAGGAATCCTTGGAAATATGCCTAATACTAGAAACAAAAGATTTAAGCTTATAGTCTATATAGATGGCCAATGGCTGCATTCTCGAACCAGCTGCTGCCACAGTTGGTCAAAGTGGGGGATCTTCAACATTCATGCACTTTTGGTATGTCAAATATAGTAGGAATGCAGGGCTTTTCAATGCACAGGAAGTCCAACAACTTTTTGTTGATCCCTACTTGAAGGAAATAATCATTGACAAATAAGTCTATCTTGGAGTAAGCAATGTTTATCTTAACTCCTTGACAAGATAATATATTCTTCATCATCTCCCAAGATTCTGAACATGTGGGCCTCATAGTCCATAACATCCATAATGATCACCCCCCCCCCATCAGATTTCATAATTCAGTAATCTGAGTTAGATAGAAACTGCAAAAGGGATTTCTCTTCCAGACTCAAATTCTGCATTTTCCTCTTTAAGTTTCTAAGATCTGCCTACGCCAATTCCCCAAAATTTTTTAAAACTGGGTGAAGGGGTGGGTTAATAATACTCTTTGTCCTGAAAAAGTCATGAGAGCCCTTTGGTTCAACATTTTGCAAAAGATACCCTAAGCTGAGCTTCCTTAAAAACAATTTTAAGTCCACCAGTGTATCAGCTGTACTCACTGGTTTACTTTGGACAAATTGAAAACCTTTTAAATCTTTTATACATAAATTTAAAAAAAATGTCATGTTGATGGTAAGGTCACTATAATTAAAGATATTGAAATTATGATATGAAATCCTTTATCCTTCATGAGAGGTTTCAAACATCTCCTGTTCAAGAATGTAACTGTCCCATTTAGTTTCTGTTGCACACAACCGCTCTCCCTCGTCCTCTCCCCCTCCTATTTGTTCTGTGAAGGAAAAGGATGACAGAGGGTCAGATCTTTCATAGCTCAAAGGCTCGATATAGATCTCTATGGAGGAGCCTATGATAAGCTGAGTATATAGAGAGAAGGCTGCAAGTCTGTCTTGATAACAAAGATTTCTGAGACCACTGATGTTTTTAGTTGAATTGCTGAGGTGTCTCAAGTTGAACAATAGATAAGTAGATGTCAAAATGTACCTTATAATCAATAATGAGTCTGATAAGATATAAATAAAGGTGATAAGGAACTGTCAATGACAGTGCCTAGATTCCTTATGACAGTGTCTGATTGGAGGGGTGTGTCATCTATTTGTTAGGTGAAAATGTTTTGTTTACCAAATTTACTGTGATATATTTTTTTCACATTTAGTTTAAGACCACTATCCTTACACCAATCATTAATAATGGTAACCCGTTTTGGAGCAATTGAGTCAGTAGAATATTAAATAATAACTCCCAATTTACATCCATCTGTGAAAATAGTAACCATAGTCCAGGTGTGTTGGCTTGAAGGTTTGGGAAATAGATTCCAAATAGGAGAGGGTCTAGCACTGAACCTTGGGAACAGCACTGATAACTTTTTTTTTTTACTTTCAAAAGTGTCACCAGCGACTCTAACTACATTGGTTCTGTCAGACAACCAGTTAGCTATCCACTGCACAACATAAGGATTTTTATTCAGGTGAACATGTCTGTCAGTAATACCTACATGATGAATAGTGTCAAAAACTTTAGCTAGGTAAGGTAAGTGGCATGGTGCAGCTGTCCAGTACCTCTTCACTCATAAGCAGGAGGCTGACATTGTCTCAGACTATACAGGACATTATGATACTTGCAGTGGCAGGCTGTGTGATATGGTAATGTGCTGGCATAGCAGTGTAGCCAGCTATGAGTACCTCATACAGGGAGTTTTCTGAATGCATTTTCTGTTATCCTAGTATTCCTTATTACTCTACTATATTCTAGTTGTGTGTGTGTCTGTGTATGGATCTAAGACTCTTCATTGAACACAGGCAAACAAAAAAAACCCCAAAATATTAAAAAATAAAAGACTACTCACGTTTATTCAGGGGGGCAAGCCCTCCACACCCCCTACTTTAATATTCTCACTCCAAGATCACACTACAGTGGGGAAATGGGAATATTCCCTTATCCCCACTGTACTGCGATCTAAGCAACAGTTTGTTTAGTTGTATAATCTACACCACATGTTGATGTACAACTAAACCTACATACAACAACTGTTTGCTTATTTACCTTCTGGCAAAAGTACATTTTCAGTAAAATGCACTTTCATGAATTTGAGATCGCCCATTTACATTTCGGTGAAACGTGTTCGATGGGGAGTCCTAGATCCCTGTTTATATGTATTGTGGGGGGGCTATGGTAAATTTCTCTACCTTGTAGCCTGTTCCTCTGTATATAATACATTTTGCGTAGCTACCTGGTCTGGTATTTTCCACTGTCAAAATGTGCACTATATTTATTTATTTAATTAATTTCACATTTGTTAATCGGGTTAGTCCAACTGAGTTTGCAAACAAACCCATTTTCAGTGGAGACCTGAGGGGAAAAGCCCCAGCAAACATAAGTAAAGATAAAGTGACAATATACAAATATTAAATAACAATCACAATACAAAATAATTGTAAAAAGAAAAGGTTATTAGCTATTTGCATTGCATTGATAGTAAGCAACCCATTTTCAGTGGAGACCCAAAGGGAAAGAGCACCAGCAAACATATGTAAAGATAAACATACAGGACAAAAACTATTAAAAATAACAGTGCAAGTACGCAATTAATTATAAAGAGAAAAACAAAAGAAAAAAATTATGAACATTAAGGATTGCACTGATAGCATGTATTTGCATCCACAACATATCCTGCCAGATTTCTATGGAGCAGAGCGCCTACCTTCAGAATACTGCAGTGTTATACATATATACCTCTTCCATTATATTTGCATTACCATTTGCCCCAGTCCATGAACACCATCCAGTATTGCATTCCAAGCATACAATTCTCAGGACTAATCTTACTGATATACTAGAATCATCAGGTAATATGAAAAGAGAAAGCAGAAACCATTAAGGAGAAATGGCAATCACAAGGGAAGTTGACAGAGTTCCCAAACCCGTTTAATTATGCACAGCTTACAAAGACATCACAATGATATTTAAAGGTATTCCAAAACTTTTTTCTTTTTCTTTGTGATATCACTAAATGACGGTAGTGACTCATACTGTCTTTGAAGAGACTACAGCATAATATCGATTTTGTTGCAGTGTAGTGTGTTGGTTAAGGGAGTCTGTTGCTCTGTGATGTCAGCAACACAGCAAGACTGACTATTGAAGAATGAGTGGTGACAAATTAGATCATTCATCCCCTACACACACACACACACACACACACACACACACACACACACACACACACATCTCCAAATGATGTCTTTGCATACCTTGCTGATCCCCAACAGGTAAAGGATCAATATTTAGCCTTCATAGACCATATGCATTAGTTGCACAGGGGTTGTATTCCATGTACCAGTAAACTGGGCCACACATATCACAAACAGAGTTTTATGGAAAAATCCATCCCATTTTTTATTCCACAACAGAAGTAGAAACTCTGACATTACTTCTAGGTTATGGAAGAAAAAAACAGTAACGGGCAAAACAGATTTTTTTTTATCCTTTTTTATGACGACAGATCATGAGAACCCGCAGCTACTGAGCAATCTCATTTTTCAATCCAGTGCCTCAGGATTTGCAAGTAAAAACTCCTTTTACTTTCCCAAAGTAGAAGCTGAAGTGATTAAAAGGAAGAGGAAATGCAGTAAAGCAATAGATAACGTTAAAATAGCAAACAATACTGTTTTGTTTCAGTTTTTTGTTGGACTGTATTAAGGGGAAACCTCAGACTTAACTTCTTGGCAAAGTAACATGTAACTAATGTCAACCTTTGGCATTTCAAATCCCCTTCTGCCTTTTAAGGGCATAAACACCATTTCCTGTCAATATGTTCAGCCTTGTGTCAAGTTTAATAACAATCTGTACTTTATGGACAAATGGAAGATTTAGCAAGTTTCCCTGCCTCCCCTGCAATTCGACAGCAACTGAATCGTTCAAGAAGAAAATTCCTATGAATACTTTGGCACAGAATCAAGCTGTGCTATTTGATAAGTAAATTGGATTAACTCTTTTCTCAGGCATTTAATCTGTCTTTTTAATTATTGTCAGTTTCAAGAGCTTCCTGAAAGAGGGGAAGTTCATGTCTAGGTGGTTATTGACTGCAAAAGGAATCGAGCTGTTACTGCTTGACACTGGTTAGGTTAAGAGCTGTCTAGTGCACATCATTTTTCCTCTTATAATAGTTCTGCTTCAGGATTTTGGAACCTGTGCCTTTCTGCTCTGAGGCATAAGAACAATTGTATGGGTATGGGGGGACCCTTAATGTCACAGATGTTTGATGACGACCTACAGTCCATCCTCAAAAAAAGGTATTGTGACAGCATCGTGTGTACTTTGGAATACTGAGTGAATACTGAGTGAATACTGAGTGAATAACTTTTGCTGCAAAATAAATAATAAAGAATACTGTGATCTCACGCTAACTATTTTCCAGTATAAACCAAATTATGGTTTAAAGGATGCTCATTCATCTCAACTCACTGCTTCTTTCACGTGTGTGTGTGTGTGTGTATGTGTGTGTGTGTGTGTGTATGTGTGTGTGTGTGTGTGTGTGTGTGTGTGTGTGTGTGTGTGTGTGTGTGTGTGTGTGTGTGTGTATGTATGTATGTATGTGTGTTTGTGTGCATGTGCGCCTAATTATTATTTATTTCTTTTTACTGAATATTGTTAATTAGCTCAATTCTTTTGAAGCAAAGGCATAACAGTACATTGTGCACTATGGTACTTTACTGCATTTGTCTATAATAACTCATTCATTGCTTATTTTAAATGAAATGTTTCTTGTTTATCAATGTTCTGTAACATCCTTGACATATATTTATGTTTTTTGCTTATTGTCATTATTTAACTAATTGACAGCCGTCTTTAACCAGGGTGTTGCTGAAAAATAGTCACTGGCAATCAATGCACCATCTCTATTAGCAAAAATTAAATAAAGAAAACTAATATAAAGGCGATCTGTAATAACCTGATTCAGACTGCTTCAAATGTCTTTTATGAATGCATACATCATTGCTATTAACATAAGTTACTCACCTTCGAGTCATACCTACTGATTCTAAGCATCCAGCATAATTGAAGCATTTCACTCCATTATAGGCCTTTCAGCCAAACATGCCCTTGTGGACAGCCACAGGCAATTATTAGTACAAAGATCATGGGTAAAGCATGCAGGTTGTGACTAGCCCACTTTAGGGGTGCAAGACACATAGTCCCTGGGCTGCTACACTGAATTATCATCAGGTTCAGTTATATGTACTTTAAATCACTTTTAGAAAGCTGGTGATGAGGTGAATATTTAGACTTCATTGACATTCACAACTGCTTTCTCCAAAACAGGTGCAGAGTTCGGCAACATTTACCTTTTATGTTTGTGTGCAGTTTGGTGATAAGACAGCTTCAGTACATATATATGTATAAAGAACCACAGACAACAGGTAAACAAGGGCAGGACATGCAGCACAGAACACAAACTGCCTAAAATGGTTATTAGTAGCAATGAGCTGTTAAAGTCTTCCTTTGCAGTTTTAACATACAATTTATATTACAAAGAGTTTCGGTATTTTTTTTTAATTGTGCTGACCAGAATTCTGCAGTTTATTTTGCATTTAATCTTGGCAAGTAAACATAATCAACGTCACCAAAAACTGTCGACATCTGGCAGCATCTACCTTGTGCATCACGGTGCTGTTCAGATGTAGCTGGGCAGCAAATATCTGGACAGACAGGGCAGTTGCCTACATCACTAAAAAAGTTTTATATACCCTGGAAGATATTTACATTTTTGCAGATCTGTTTAGGTGTGCCTTTAATTTCGTTAGAAATGTGGCAACAACTGGCTGACATCAGACAGAGTATGAGGTCTCATTCCAGAGTTTTGTAACTTCGGTGAAAAAATATTGCTATTAGAAGAGAGCTCATACAAGGGAATAGCTTTAAAGAGGAAGATGCAGAGCAAAGTGATCCAGAAAATTCTGAATGTGGCAGATTACAAGGTAGAGTGAGACAGTTACTGAAGAGTAGTAATTTGTCAGACAGGATGGATCAGCAAAGTTTCTGTATGCAGACGATGTAGCATTACAGACAAACTCTAAGCAACAACTTCAGCGAAGGATAAGGGAATGTAATGCAAAGCTGAAGGCACATGGGATGAAAATGAGTACAGAAAAGACAGTGGTAATGGCAGCAAACTGGGGAAATCAGAAGAAGTTGAGAACTGAAATAGAAAGGAAGATAGTGGAACAAGTTAACAGCTTCAAGTATATGGGAGGGGTGGTTGAAAAGAATGAAGTCTGAATGAAGAGGTCAAAGCTATAATCAGAGGGGCTGCAGCCAACTGGCATAGAGTGTCAGGTGTAGTGTATGACAGAAGAATGAAAAGAACCTGAAAAGTAAGGTGTACAAAACAGTGGTGTGACCAGCACTACTGTAGGGTACAGAAACCTAGACAGTAAAGGCAGAGCAGATGAAGAAACAAGAGGTGGTGGAAATTAAGTGCCCGAGATGGGTGGTAGACGAAGAAATGAGGACATAAGAGCAGAAGCCAAAGTAGCTCCAACTGCAGAAAAGATCAGAAAACAGATTACAGTGGTTTCGACAAGTGTGGAAAAGCAGAAGACAATCTGGTGAAGAAGATTTGGGACAGGCAGAAAGAAAGCAAGAGGAAATGAGGGCATCCAGCAAAGAGTGGATGAATTGTGTGAGAGAAGTCCTATGGCAGTCAGGCATGAGTGTCGAAGAAGGCAAGAGTGTGGCATTGAATCGAGAGAGATGAAGACAGTTAACATGACATCCTGACCCCATGTAGAAAATGGGAAAAGGGAGTTGATGATGATGATGATGAGTAATTTGTAAATAAGATAGAAAAAACAAAGCTCGAACACTCAAAGAATGGAAGCCATTATTCTTGGGACATAGTGGTACAGTGGTACTCAGTACTTGGAAAAAGAAATATAAAAGGTCATACCTTATTCATTGTCTATATTATCTTGTCTAGTACATGAATAAGCATAGCTGATATAAATTAAGAATAAACATGCTGCTACAAAAGACATTTAATTAATTTCTATTTAAAACCCGCTACCATTGCTTTCGTAGACTCAGTAGCTCTGTTATCTTTCTGCAACGACTCTAGAAGTTTTCTCAGCTAATGAACCATGCACTTTCTCTGCTGGTCTGTTTAAGTTTGAATTTCTTCTAAAAGATGTTAGCAAAAATTAAGGTATTTACACTTTTTAGTTACCATATATATATATATATATATATATATATATATATATATATATATATATATATATATATATCCAAAGCAAACAGGATGCTGAAAGTCATAGGATTCCACCACGATAGTTTACAAACAAAAGTTTATTCACAAGACCACATAGACAAACGAGTACATTAACGCTCTTCTATTCAACAATCACCATCGCGTTTTCGTCTCACAAAGTGGGACTTCATCAGACAACCTCATTTAATAAAAAAACATTTAAATACCCTGTTAATTTTCCAATCAATTCCTGTTACCAATGAAATAACTTATTAGACATTTAAACTGTCAAATCCGTTTGTTCGTTCCTTCTTAATATTAATGATGCTCATTAATATTAAACATACTAAAAACATTTCGTTAATGTTAAAACTTCTAAAGAATAAAACCTTTTGAATGAATAAATAAATAAGCTAGCAATTTTATACATAAAATATCTTACAAGACTTAATCAAAAAAATCAATTCTAAAAATAAGGAAGTATATGTTCGATGTGTAAGGGAAATGATGACATCACTTTGATAAGCAGCGTGTATATCTAAACCTTTGAGTTAAACCCAATATAACTAAACCATAATAGTATGGATTAATAAATAAGTGAGTAAATAAATAAGTAAATAAATAAATAAATATATATATATTGAGCCCTACAAAAAGGGGACATGCATGTCAAGTTACAAAAGTTAACAAACAATGAATCTACAAAATATGTTAAAAAATATGTTGAAAAATAATGTATTAAAAATTTGTTAGAAAATACAAATAGCAAATTCTTGGTTCTAACTATCTTAATTAAAGTGCTTTAGTGCCATCTGTCATTATACTTAAACTGTATGTGTTGTATTTTCCTTCCATATTGTAAGGAAAATGTCTCCAAATACATTGTAAGAATAACATTTTATATAATCTGTATATAGTACCTTACTAAATAAGGTGCTTAAGAAGTGCCATCTAGTGTCGAAAAAAGTGAAAGAGTGCCATCTAGTGTCGAACAAAATATTTTAAAAAAGTTTTAAAAAAATTAGATTTTATTTGATTTTAATCTCAATAGAGCCCCTATAGACAGATGTTCGTTTAAACCCGGACTTCTATTAGCTTCCAGGTGTATCTGCCACCATCATTCTTTACTTTCCAATAAATCTTCCCAGGGACCTCCCCTAATATCAATGTGTATCTGTTCCAGTACAAAAAACAAGAATGATGCTCCTTGACAACCCTTAGTATGCTTAAATAAAGCATTAGTCTCTCTCTCTTTTGAGATGTCATATATGTGTTCATACACTCTCTTCTTTAAAGCTCTCTCAGTTTTTCCAATGTAGAATGATTGACATTTCTGACAAAGGACTAGATAAACAACTCTTTGTGTTTCACAATTATAATATTTATTACTAGTTATCCTTCTTTTTCTACATTCTAAATATATCTCTCCTTTATTAATGATGAAAGCACATTGTGCACATCTTCCACATTTAAATGTACCTACACATTGATTGGGTTCTATTCTCTCAGTGATCCCTGTTCTTTCTAACATATTGCGAATATTAGGTGAATTTCTAAATACTATTTTAGGTACAATACTCCTAATCTCTTCCATATCTGTAAGTGCAGAAAATTTCTCCCATTCTTTATTTAAAATTCCCCTTATATTTTTATTAAAGGAATTATATTCTAACACCAATCTTCTTTGAAGGTTTTCTCCTGTCTTTGAAGTTCCTTCCCGTTTATCATCCTTTCTATTGGTTTCTTCTAATCCTTTTATAGGTTGGAATCTTCCTTCCCTACCTCTTTCAACTTCACTTCTAATGTTCTTGATAAATTCTATAGGGTAACCTTTCTCCACAAACATATTTTCCAGTTTTTCACTTTCAATAATAAAGTCTTCATTCCTACTAGTCATTCTAGATCCCCTCACAAATTGTCCTTTTACAATATTTTTCTTACTGTGTAGGGGATGTGCACTGTTAAAATGTAAAAATGAATTCACATATGTAGCTTTTCTATACACTTTTGTTTCATAACTATGTTCCAACTTGTAAACTTCCACATCTAAATAATTTAAAATGTCTCTATTTAACACATAAGTAAATTTCAAAAAACTTGTCGTTGCACTAATATATTCCATAAATTCAAGGAACTTACTTTCACCCCCTGTCCAAAAGATCACAATATCATCCAAAAACCTGTGGTAAAGTACCCAGTTCTCCTTAAACGAGGAAGGAACGAACAAACGGATTTGACAGTTTAAATGTCTAATAAGTTATTTCATTGGTAACAGGAATTGATTGGAAAATTAACAGGGTATTTAAATGTTTTTTTATTAAATGAGGTTGTCTGATGAAGTCCCACTTTGTGAGACGAAAACGCGATGGTGATTGTTGAATAGAAGAGCGTTAATGTACTCGTTTGTCTATGTGGTCTTGTGAATAAACTTTTGTTTGTAAACTATCGTGGTGGAATCCTATGACTTTCAGCATCCTGTTTGCTTTGGATTATTGGTGATTTTTCGTGGATGCTAACACTTTCTTGGATTATATATATATATATATATATATATATATATATATATATATATATATATATATATATATATACATATATACATATATACAAACTTCATTTTTTGTTAACATAATCTACAAAGTTTAAAGAACTGAGTACTTGCGTCAACCCAAGGAAGTTACAACTGTGTGCACTGATGTGAAAAGCCAGTGTTAGAGTAATATTGTAAAAGGATTCAACATATTTTTGTTTGCTAATGAAAGTATACCTGATCAACTTAATACAGTAAGGGAGGGCATATTCTTTCTGCTTGTGGATTTGAAACCTACGGTTTAATGAAGAGCCTCCTGAGTCTTGCCAAAACTAGTAAAAAGATATGCATGTAGGTGGTAAGCTTATTATGAAATCATTTCGAAACTAAATATAGTGGGATACTAAGAAGCTATAAAATTTATTCTTGTTGTACAAAGTATAGTATATCAGTGACAGACTATATGATCGAGTTAAGAAAATTAGCCAAATACTGCAGTTGCGAAGAACTCACAGTAGACACTGAGAGTTGGGACTGCGTGTAGAATAAGTGATAGCTGCATATGAAGGAGATTAGTTTTAGAAAATAACATTATGTTTGAGAATGCCTTAAATATTATATTGGCAGGGGAAGCAGCAGACAAAATCTACATGATCTGAAAATTAAACCATTAGCAACAGCATGTCACATTTCAGGGCATGGCCCCCAGAGAGTGGAAACCAGTAAAGCTAGTGCTTTTTACATGTATCTTGGTAAACAGCATGAAACCCCTCAGTGTAAATTTAAGGTAGAAAACATGTCATACATGCAGCAAATAGGCACACAGCAAAATCATATAAAACTAGAAGAAATAAAGTATTTACAATAAAACCTGTTTTAAAAGAGCCAAAAGGAAGTTTAGCCCCAGTAGTCTATGATTTCTTGTCAAGTACAAAGTAGAGTCTGCCCAAAGCAAACATATTTTTGCTGCATAAGTATGCAAAAAAAAATAGCACATTCTTGCTATAAGGGAAGGTAGTGCACACGTGAATTTTGTGATGGATGCTTGAGCCTGAAATGATGCAATTGTTATGACTGAAGAGAAATTCAGGAAGATAGGTAAAGCAGCTTTGTAACCATCTAATCATGTACTAAAATGAGTACAGGACAGCATATAAGATAGCAGGAGTCACTTATATAAAAATGGTTTATAATGAAAAGAAAGTATCTTTTAACAGTTAATGGTGCTGGTCAAAGTTTGTTTAGCAGAAATTAGCAAAATGACATTCACTTAAAATGGGAAGAAGTAAAGTGCATACTGCGTTAAAACTTGATAGAAGTTACTTATTAAGTATGAATATTTTAAAATGAGTCAGTTCTAGTATTTGTATTCTAGCAGATTGAAGACCTAGACTTTTCAGACCCTAATCCATTCCTTTTGCTATGCATACTATAGTAAAAGAAGAAATCTGTAGCTAAGGAGGGGAGCTGTAGAGGGAACACAGCACAAGGGCATGATAATTGCATGGCCAGTTGTGGACAAAGTGTGGTCTAACCTCAACATGGGCAGGATGTAGTACACAGGGCAAAATGGCAACTCAAAGAGCTGGAAGAGTTCCAGGTAACTCTGAATGGGACAGGTTGAGTGGACCCTCATACTTGGTAGTGGCTTGGATGTTGGAGGTGGGAGATAATTGTGTCTGAATGGAATGCTCCATGTTAGGTATAGCAGGTGCATTTACACAGTGAGCAGTGATCTGCAAGTAAGGGGATGTAGTCAGCAAAACAAGTAGTCTATATGGGAATCACAGCCTCAGATGGCATCTGACAACTTCACTGCTTCTCATATATATATGCACACACCACAGAGAGATACACTGATGGGCATGTTCACCGTGACTTCAGGTCTGTCCCCAGTCTTGGCATCAGTTGGTGGGTGTACAAGTTCGCGATCCAGGTACAGACGGCTGTAATTCACATTGGTAGAGTTGGTGAGTGTGGCATGTGTCCTGTGTGTGTGTTGTGTACCTGTTGTGCAGCCAACGAAACATCCTTCAATGCCTGTACAGTGACATGGTGTGGAGGGACAGGAAGCTCCACAGATTCTTAGTTACCCCACTTGTCATTCATGGGCGCATCCATGGGGCAGATGGTAACAACCCTTCACTATGTGTCTGAAGGCCTTGTTGGCTGTGAAAGGGGATGGAAGCATGGGGCACAGTCACCTTTTACCCATGCATAGATGACACACACTCACTGTTCCAAAGACTGTATCTCTGTTGCCACTCACCACAGTGTCCAACACAGCTGGGTAAGCCTGGTGTCATAGTTATGGACCACGATGCCCCTCAGACTCCGACCCTGAGACACCTCACCTGCCCACCCTCTCTCACTTATGCAATTCTACATTGTCACTGTCCCCAGTTGTCCAACAGTGCTATGCCTTTATGTGGCAGTCATCTATGTCATTGATATTGCACATCTATTGAAAATCATGGGACACAACAACCAGGTTACTGTAAAGACTCCTTGAGTGCTATGCCTTCCCTATCAAGGGCCACATCAAACCTTGAAACAGCAGATCAGCACAGTATGCAAGACCAATGTTCACAACAAAGCTACTCCGCCACACCACAGGAGGATGTAATTCATGACTCCCCCAAACTACCACCTCCCTGAATGACTATATCTTCCTACCATGATCCTTGACCACATGATAGCATTGATGGCACCTGTCACTGTTTCTTTCCCACCTGTGCAAGTGATGATGACTGTGCCCTGCTCTCCCCATCATGTCTGGGTATGGTAATGTGTGATGCAGAGCATGGCCAGTGCATTGCACAGTCTTGGTGTTATAATGTATGCATCAGTTTTATTTTGTTTTGTTTGTATCATGACCCATAGTTGTTGATGAGGCACTGCCTCTTTTCCTGTGCCCAAATGTATTGCACCCACCTCTACCCTTCATGTGGTGTCACTGCAGCCTATTCCTTTAATGAGTCTGTGGCCAACTATGCATCTGCTGCTCTGACTGGTCTCTCAGACACTGCTGAGATGTTACCAGGTCGCCATATCTGTTTGTACAGTATCATATAATATAATACAAAGCAGATCACAAATATTTGGCTGCAGATTTCAGGTATATACTGCAGCACACCCCTTGATATATCTAAGCAGCATAACTGTTCTTTTGCAAACCCAAACACATGTTCAAGAAAGTTTCATGTCTATGAATGTGCAGTGTTGTTTGACATCCCAGCCATTGTCTGGGGTTTTCAGGCAGAGGTCAGCATCCAGAGTTCTGGCATATATCCAACATCACCTGCAACACACAGCAGTGAACACAATTATATGTGGCCTGTTGCCTGCTTAAGGGGAACCATATGTACTGGCATATATCCCTATCAGTATGCACACCTGCCAACTAGATGCCCTGTGGGAAGTCAATGTTGGTCGAATATACATGTTTGCTAAATGTGAGAATCATGGGAACTGCCTGAGTTGTTTTCAGACACACAGTATATGACACCTTGCTTATTGCACACCACCTGGTAGTTGATGTAATGGATGCCCTTCTGGTTGATGTGCTGAATACTCTATGGAGCAGATGGGATCTTGATACTTTGCACATTCAGTCAGTGGCTTCTAGGACCTCAGGGAAATGGGATGTGTTATACAAAGCCAGCATAGCATTGATTCTGTCCTACTGTGTCTGTGGAAACCATATATGCTGCTCCATATGCATCACATCAAGGAAGTGGTGTAGGATCCTCAAGGCTGATGACTGTGAAATTCCTAGCCTTTCCTCTGCTGGATACTGAAAGGCCCCTGTACCAAGAATTGTCAATGCCACACATACCTTAGTATCCACAGGGATGGGTAGTTCACACAAACCACTTGTGATTTCATGTGTTGGAGATACATGCCTACTGATTTCTGTATCCATGTACAGACAGTAGAGGGCAACAATGTCCTAGTTGTGGGGTACAGGGTGACAATGTACAGTGTCATGGACACTGGTTCCAAAAGGAGCCACTAACATTATATCACAATTCCAGTTTCTTTCTTATGTAGATTAATAAAAACCTCAGTTGCTAAACTGTGAGCACACTTACTTTTGATGATAGAAAATCAGAAGTCTGTGGGTTCTTGTTCCATTCCAGGTACTTGGATTTATTTTTCCTTTACTGGCACTGAACTACAGTACAACAGAGGGGGTTGCACTCTTGCATGTGACATCCTATAAATGAAATATTAAGTGGTGGTCTTGTCTGCTTCAGTTGTTCGTAGCTCTGGGCAATGTAAAAGATCCCATGGCATTTATTAAAAAGAGTAGGGGCCTTAATTTTATTGCAGTTATATACATTGCATCTTATTATTTCAGTGGTAATCAGTGTTGTACAAAGAGAAAATATACAAATAATCATGTTCCATATGCAAAATGTTGTTGTATAAAACCTTAACACCTCTGACAAACCAAAGTCTCGAAAAGACATGTAAGAGTCTGATTTAAGATGAACTGCCTAACTAGTCCAACCCCTTAACAAAGTAAATCACTGGTTAAGACCTTAACAGAAATATACATCTTACAATCATAATTTCTAAAAACACTCAAAAATTCTTTTACTGTATTACATTTATAAAATACATGATCAATAGTTTATAATACTCCACAAGAACAAAACCTTTCATTTATACTTTTATGTAATCATGATGCTTTAGCAAACAATTGTATGTGTCCTTATCATTGAAAGAAATCCTGCATAAATGTATATTTATTGCATAAACATAGTATTTTATGGAGCCCTCTGAAAATCCTGCTTTCTAATCAGGTTCATAATAAATATGTTAATACTGTATCAAGCTAATTGGAAGATTCTGAGGTTATTGTCTGTGCAGTTAATTTCCACTGTCTGTTTCAAAAAGTCTAATTTCTGCTTCTGTAAAACAGCAAATATTTATTTTAGTATCTTTTTTATCTCTGTATTAATTGCCCATAATAAGTACCCAAATAGGTTCAAATAACCTTCATAATAATATTGCCTAATAGAGTAACATTGAATGTATTATACCTAATCCACCTTCATCCCTTTTTTTAATTCCTTTTTTAATAGGGTTAAGTCTATTTCGCCATATACCTGAAAAGAAAACACTTAGAACCTTTGTTTCTAATTTCCATGACTGGAATGAAACCCAAGCTTTATAACTCCCAAATGAGAATATGCACTTTTTCAATAGTTGTATTCTTTTGTTATAACTCACAGAGAATATCTTCCATTTCTGAAACCTAATCAACATAAATTGTAAAATATCTTTCCATTGCACATAAACAATTTACACAGAACCAAAGTGCATTCCTAATATGGAAAAGGTATCTCTTGTAAAGGAAATGTTCTATCTCTCCTTGTAAGCTACAACCAATGGTATTCTTATAATTAAATTTTAGCTTGCAAAAGTTACAATCTCCTTTTTATTATATGTGATAAAAATCAGAATCAGTCAATCTTGTCAGCATATAATAATATATCATCAGCCTATATCATTAGCACAGGTTATTTTAATCTTATTTTAGACATTTGCATATTAACTTGATTTACTACTGTAACCAAACTATATACCAAATAAAAGTGTGCTTAATGGACAACCTTCTCATATACCTCTATATGTGTATAGGCTTGCCAAATATGACATCAATACATGCTTTTGAATAAGAATTTACATAATATTCTTTAATCCAATTAGCTAGGTTCACTACCAGACACAAAGTTGATAAAATATGTAACAATTGCTGATGAGAAATAGAATCAGAAGATTTTACTATGTTCATTTTGTACAAAATTCTACATTCTTCTTTACAATATAATCCACAATATTTCTGATACACCTAAATCACTAGTTAATTCCTGAATTTATTTATTAAACAAACTGTCGATAGTCTTTTCAGTCTTTGTTGAAACATATAAGCCAACAATTTATAACCACAATTATGCAAGTCGCTTTATCTCCAGTTATCAAGATTCTCTCTTTCTCTGCATTTCAATATTATATTAATAAAGACCCATAAAATAATTTTCTCATTTTATCAGGTATTCCCTATTATACCACTTTATTAAAAATGTTAATTAACAGATGCATTTTCCAATCATCTAACCCTTTATAATAAAAATAGGATATCCCATATTTCCCAGGGAAAGACTTAGTTCATACCTTCTTTAGTATGATTTTCAATTCCACAGACAAAAGTGTTTATCTTGTACAGCATTATTCAAATTCCATGGGGCGATTCCTATGTCCAGGGAAGTCCTCTGCAAGTTTTTATATTTCTACATATAATGCAGCTCTGCCTGTTGTACTAGTTTGGACATATCTGTAAATCTAACTCCACATTCACTAATAACCCCATCTTCTTATTATTCCTTGTTTTTATTTTCATTTACAGAAATTGCTAAGCTCTCTTCTTCTGAACCATCTTTTTATATTTCAAATGCTATAGCCACAATGCTATTTTTTTTTTGCATAATATCCCTTTAACTTCTATACAAAAAATAGATATCTTTGCTTTCTAAAAATGTTTTGTCATGTTCTTACAATGCAATCTGATGCTCTTCTAGCTATTTGATTTTATTTCTAGTCATCTGCCATTTCTATTAATATTTTTTTTAAAGAAAACCATTCTATCCAAAATGCATAAGCAAATTTTAAATATGTATGATCCCTCCAAACTCTGTGTATATATAGGTTCATTTGATGTTGTAAAACAGACATTAATATACCTTATGTAAACAACAACCACCTAAAACTTGTGTATTTAGCTTTTCTATTTCCAAACATGTCTTTAATTCCTTGTGGTCTGAAAAACAGTTCCCTATACTTTTGTTTTCTCATTCCTATAAATTACTGCTTGAAAAAGATAATCTGTTCATGTAGTACAATTACTTTATTTGTAAGTGTATCCATTTGGAACTTTAGAACATTTACAGTTTGTTTTAACTAAGTCCCTATATTTTCTTACCTAGACTTATTTCTAGATTCTTGCTTTTTCTCTTTCTCTCTGTACACAAAGTAGAATTGATTAAAGTCCCCACACCAATTAATTATCCCTGTGAAATTCAACCAAATTTCCAAACTATCTCACAATTGCTATGTTAGTGGGACTAGTATATGTATAACCAATTCTTCTTTTTCATCTCTACCCTTGATAAATGTCATCGAAAATTAATATTCTTACTGGATTTAATACATTAACGTGGTATTTTAATATCTTTATTTTAAATGAAAGTAACTATTCCATAACACAAATCTGTACCAAATGACCAATGTCTTCACTATTTAAATGTGCATCTAAATAAGCTTGTCTGTCAAATAAACTCTTTCGACATCTTGCAATAAACAAATTCCACAATACGTTTTCCATTCATTAGCCATGCCCATTTTCCAATAGGGTTTATCTACCTCTTCACATTATATGTTAATATTTTCCTGTTTTGGGTTTGTCACTCCCTTTAAAATGCCTTTTCACCTTAGGTTTTCCAACTTTTTAATTGCTATTTGGTTTGAAGACAATTCATGTGTACCACTTTAACTGCCACTACTTTCATTGTGTGAATTCACATTCACATTTAATTCTGACACAGAATTTGTAGCACATTGAGTGGTGTCTTGCAGAGAAACATTTTCCTTCAAAGGGTCTAAATCAGTTATCCCTCAGTTACATTTTCTACTATATTGTTTCTAAGATAATCAACCCAAAACTGTTCATTTGTACTGCATTGTGTAATTTTTTTTCACATTAACATGACCCTATTGCACATATTGTAAAATAAATCAGGGCAGCTATGCCAAAATGTGGCCTAATTTCCCCTGCAAAAATGTTTGGGTTATCCTGAGTATCAAACAACACAACTGCCTGTTTTCACATAAATTTGATTATTAACATGTTTTACGTTTCCATTAACCATCAGTAAATCTACAATATCTTCCAAACCCCAGTCCACAGCCTCAGTGCATATTTAATTTTCATAAACATTTTTAAAACATCATAGTGCTGGCTTAATCCTTCATCAGATCTTCTTGCAAAAAAGGAGTCTGTAGAACATATGTATATCTTTTAGCTCTTATTTAAATGCAAGTCATATAGTTGGAATTGTGACAAAAAAAGTAGTGTTCAATTGGTTTTCAAATTTAATTAATATGAATTAAACAGTTTCATTTTCTTAATTTAACATAAATATATGCCCCAGTAATATGAATTACCTGAGGTGCACTAATTTCAAGTGGAACAATTACCACTCTCCAAAAACAATATCTGTCTATGCTTGTGTAACAATATGAGGTATTGCCAGCTATGCCAGGAGAAGTAGGGCAGTGGATGTGTAACATATGCCAGTATAGCTAGCTGGAATTTTGAAAAGAATTATATGTCATTTGTATATCAAGCTGATTTGTATAGATGCTTGTGTTGAAAAATGTATTTGTAAAGCTGGTTGTGTTAAAAATGTACCAACAGTGTGCCCTGCTGGACAGAAAAAGAAATATATGTGGATTATTGTAGCTGTTTAAATGTATATGTTTTAACAGAGGATACTGGAAGTGAAGTGGTTAATCTCAAACCACCTAACTTTGAAAATACTTTGACATTAAATTACCTGGATTAGGCCATAAAGATTGTATCTTAGAGTTCTCAATGCAGCCAGAGACAAAAAATCTGTACTAGGAAGCTTTCTGCATTGTCTTTGGGTTGAACTAATTGCTACTCTGGAAGGGTGGAAGTTTGAAATTGTTTTATGACTTCCAGGAGCTGCAGCAGATCTTAGCAAGGCTTTGTGTCTGTGTATTATTGACACATATGTGCTAAATCCTGACAGCTTCTTGCCAAGGGGGGGTAGCATGAGAACCAGAAGGCAGATGACCAGATGTATGTGATGTCATTCTGTAACCCATCACTAAAAATGATATTTTATTACTAGGTGAGAAGTCTCATTGTAGTCTGTTTTTGGAACCGGACAGAAAAGACTCCTAACCTTACCTTGCTCTAGTGACCAGGGAATATAATTCTTTAGATCAGTCTGGAAAATATGGTGAGATTAGTTAAGTACTGTTTTTTCTGTAGCTGTGTGAATCTTTTCATCTGTATTATTTTAATGTTTCTTGTGATTGAAACTCTTGTGTTTATTGTAAATATATATATTTAGTATTTTCATGTTCTTTTATTATTTATTATTAAATATATTTAAACTTTTCATTGTGGCTGGTCCTTTAGAGAATATTTTAACCTTTGAGAGTATGTTTATCTATTCAGTGACAGTGTGGCCACTCCTGAAAGCCTTGCTGTTTGGTCAGCATTACCATTGGTATTAATATTAATTACTCTGTATAATTGGGTATCCTTGCAAGAGCCTTAAAGTAGCTGGATTTGGAGTATCTAGTGCAGTGTAACTACCTTATAGTCTGGGCAGAAGGGGGCATAGCTAGTAAATCTGTGCCATCCTTTCCCAGGTGTGTGTGTGTGTGTGTGTGTGTGTGTGTGTGTGTGTGTGTGTGTGTGTGTGTGTCTGTCAGCTGCTTGGAGTAACAGCACAAAACACTGGTTGCACAGAGAGAGAGAGTGATGGAGAACTTGGCTTGGACACTAGGCTCAGATCTCAACTCTTTAGCTGAGCCAGTGGCAAATCTTACTGGTGACCTGGATGGAGACCAATAGAGAAATCTAGACCCCAGACTGAGTGTGCTCCCTGTGTGCTCTTAAGGGAAATTGTGCTTGATGCAGAGAGCTGCATCTGGCAACAGTGGTGTTCCAAGTGAACATCCCTCTCCAGTGCCAGTGGAGAGGATTCAAGGTCCTTGATTATTGGCCCAGAGTGGAGGGCACACACCTTGCTCTTTCTACAACAAAACAAAATGAAGCAATGTTGTTCCAAAGTGTCAGCAACCAGCTCAGACTCAATGTTAGTGCATCTGCTCTGCACAGCAAGGGATCTTCTTGCTGTGTCTCTTGGCTTCATTACTTCCTGCTGCATTTTCAGTTCTGTGCCTTTCAGCTTTATCAGTTCCTTTTGCCAAGAAGTGCCAAAAAACTCAGCTCCAAACATTTCTGAAGTCTTTTTTATCAGTATTATCAAACACAGAAGCAGGAAAAATGTCACTGATATTTTCAACATGGACAGCAGCTTCAATTTTATCAGCAGTCTCTAACCATAATGTTTCTCTATTTTCAACATCTGCAAGCCTGTAATCTACAAGAAGTAACTGCTGTGTGCTTAATCCCTCTGGCTGTAGTGTTGTTACCACAATTTCATCACTCTGTTCTATATCTGTCATTCTTCCGACTCCATCCTAACAATGCATCCAAGGGAGAAGGAGAATGTCCCTGGTGTCCTAACCACATTTTCCTTGCCAGTGTGAATACCACTTCTGTTCTCCACTAAAAAGAGGAATTGGCCTAGTACAACTATCCCACTCAACAAAGCATGCATGCATGCATAAATAAACAACCCCTCTTATGTAAAAAACAATGATCTTACCTCTAGGCCTGCTCAACCATGTCATTACCACCCATTCAACAAGTCCTTGTAGCAACAGCTCCACACAATGTCACATCCTCTTCTTAGTAAGTAAATCATGTAAGTTCTTAAACAGGATATTTTATACATTTAACTGGCTAACAAATGCCATCTCCCCTGATGAAAGTGCACCACATCTGTAAAAATGTATATGGGAGTACACATTTCATGAATGTCCCTTGCTAGATGCCTTCAGGAAACAAACGGAGCAAACCTGAAAGCTGTGAACTCTTCTTGCATTCTTCCTAAACAACTTATTTATTTTTTTTAATTCTCCACTAAATTTCATTATAAGCTACTATGGACATGTCTGACTGTGGCAAGGAGGAATATCAGGAGAAAAATGGAAGAATGCTATTCTAGCAGTATTTTGTAGAATTATTTTCCACTGGTATTTAGGAGTGAACTTTGACCTTATAGTGATCTGTCCAATCAAGGAACTGCCACTCATCTGAGACACTACCTACACTGTCACACCTGAATGTAGAAGTAGTTACATTAGTCTGGGAATAGAAACCAGATATCAGATTGGACACTGCTTAATAGGTAAAAAGCTCCTACCATCACCTGCTTCTCTAGTGGTCTGGGCAGTGCAGTAGACTGAGGTATTTTGTGTCTATTGACTGATATTAACATCACTATGCATACATTCCCTGGAATGCCTCCCCCCATTGTTTAGGAAAGCATTTCATCTTGCACATGTTGTACATGTGCATCTTAATATTACAGAAATAAACAGTCCAAACATTTTGAACCAAACATTTTAATAACTTGCTTTAGTATTCAAAGATCGGTATGATGTCAATGTCTCCTGCAATTCTGTTCAGTCACACATGTTCACAAGGTATCCCTATCAGACATCACATTGCTAGTCATTTTCACAAGTGGAGGTTTCAAAAAGTGCACTTTCTGGAATTTGCCCAAAGCAGCTTGCACCAGTTTCAAGATTTTGCATTCTTCCTCGGTGTGTCTCATCATCTGGATCATCCTTGTGAAACACCCACTTGTTAAGGAATTTAGAGTTCCTGTGCTTCTTCTCATAGCCTGTGGTTCTCTTAATTTTCACTGAAGATCATATCCAGTCCTGCTGCATACCTTGTCTCTATCTGAGTTGCAGTTTGGGTAGTCCTTTTGCAGTCATTCATTCATTTATTATTTTATTCATTCATTCTCTGATACCTGCTGTATCCTGTTCAGGGACATGGGTAATGCAGAGCCCATTGTAACAAACAATGGCAGAAACCAATTCCTGGATATGATGCCAGTCGGTCACAGGACACATGCCTTTGTTCGCTCACATATCTCATTAATTAAGTGGAACAGTTAATTAAATAGCATAAATTTTAGATGTGGGAGGAAACTGAAGCACCAGGCAAAAAACTACTTGAACAGAGGCGGCATATTTAGAAGCCACACGGCAGGCACTTCTGCCATCAAACTGAAGAACCAAAACCTGTGATACACCAACACTAACTGCTGCATAAATACTGCTTCTGCATGTCTTATTTTTCTCCCATTTCTTCTCCACATTGTTATGCACCATCATTGGATTTAGTAGTCATCATCGATTTTATGTCCCATCTTTAGCTTTATCAGTTTATGCATTCATCACTGATTCTTATATACCCTCTTTGGTGGTAACAGTTTATACACAACTAATTCATATATGCCATCTTTGGCTTGAACAATTTATGCATAACTGATAGTTTCATTTTATCTTCACATAGGAGAATATATGGTATGATATTTTGGGACTCAGAATTCTGTTACACAGAATTACTATAATAAAATTGTGACTTCAGTGACAAATACATTTTAAGCAGTATTCCCTGCATTTGTGAGCCATCACACCTCAATGTAAGCCTCCAAAACTCCTAACATTATTCTGCTATCTCTAAGCTACCACAACCTGAGAGTAAGAATAATTATTATCAACATGATAATGTCAGAATTTCATATTTTGAAATTCTAAAACACAAATGAACAGGAGACACTCCTGTATCCTCTTGTGGTATGTGTTCAAGTAACTGTAACAAAGCTTTGTTGTGGTGAATGTGTTCAGTTTTTAATACTGCACAAGTTAAATTAAGTATGTCTATGAAATAAGTTTATAATTTCCAGGCTGCCCACAATATTCTTAATGCCAGCATTTTTCAAGTATCATGTTTCTAACATCCAACACAAGCCATGCTGGCATCATTCCTTACCTTTTTTAACATTCTCTTTGTACTTCTATATATGTTGCCATTTAATTGTAATTATGTAGGACTAGAACTCATATATTCATAATTTAACTAATTGAAAAACTCTGTAAAACTCTAAATGAAAACTGTGGACCATTATCGGAAATCAACTGATCTGGAATAGAATGATATGCAAATATTGATTTTATCTGCAATGATGATGCTGTGGATTGTTTCCCTTGTCAAAGCAATAAACTTCAAAATACTTTCAAGTAGATATATTCTGTTAATAGGTATCATTGTTCTTTAAATTTAAGCATGTCAGTTCCCACATTTTGCTGTATCCTTTCAAGAAATACAGGCATCAGTACTGGTTCCCTCTGTATTGCTTTACAATATTTATTTCTACATTTCATATCAGGTCATTCCTCATTCTACACTCACATTAACATGCTATTATGCATTATTTGACTTCCAGAGTGCCATTATGCATTGTGTTTAATATTTCTTAAGTCCCTAGGGATGATGAACTCGTGTTCTATGTATTTCATCATGAATGTTCCAGTAGTTCTAAACCTGATTTCTACCTGAATTCTTTTCTCTAGCCTCCCCTTTCATATTGTATTTAACTGCATTAACATGGAATCTTGTAGTGTACCATTTGTATTTGGTTCACTTTGTAGTGTGCTTCTACAAATATGTGTAATAACATGTGCGTGTGCACTCATATCCAAGATAATTAATTGAAAATGGAATAATCAAAAGCCATCCTAAATTTTTGACGGGCGGGGTACAATTATCACACACCTTCCAGAGGTCTCTTGCTACTTCACACCCCAATATAGTTATCAGTAAGGTCATTGTATCTTACATCATGGGAAAAAGCCCCAAACCCAGCAACATCACTTAAACCATCCAGAGTGTAATCAGTTGTGCATTACTTCACAAATGGCTTCCCCAAAACTGTATGTTTTCCCTTTTATTCTGTATCTGGGTCTTATTTAGCAGTAGCTGAGAGTACTTATGCTTTTGAAAGTACACACTTGTATTTCTATTTATTTTCCTTTGTAGACAGGTCAGTTCCACTAGGCCAATGCCTTCTTTTAAGGGGCAGACCTGAGGCTGTATTCATATTGACTACCGTTTGGTGAGTATGAAAGTGTAATAAGTCAATGGAGAGAGAGAGATACTGGAACAAGTTTTTATTTATAATTTCAGAAAAAGATACACATGCTGAATATTTATGTATTAGTAAAATAGCATATCCATGGGATATGATGGTGAAGTGGTGTAGCGGAAGCGTTGTCGCCTCACAGCAAGAGGTTTTCTGGTTCAATTCTCAGCTGGGGTGTCTTCTGTGTGGAGTCTACATGTCCTCCCTGTGTTTGTGTGAGTTTCCTCTGGGTGCTCAGGTTTCCTCCCATATTACAAAGACATGTGTCTAGAGCATTTCTCCCTAGACTCTGCTGAAAATTGGCTTCATTCCAAGTCGGACTTTCCTCAGTTAAATGATAAATATATATATATATATATATATATATATATATATATATATATATATATATATTTTTTTTAAGTGTGTGTGTGTGTGTGTTTGTTTTCCACTCAAATGGGAGAAGAGTTGTTACAGAATTATTTACCTTCATTTGGAACTCAAGGTTGAATCTGGTGAGAAGAGGGATCATTTATAATGGAAAATAAGAAGGTTGTTTGAATTTATAAAATCAGTGGTACATTTAGCATCTATGTATTTATATCAGGTAATGAGAAAGGCAAAATAAAGACAAAGATGATAAGTAAGATGCTATATACACGGGCATTAATGCCCTTCTAGCTTGCCAATATACCAAAACACTTGTTCCCATAATAAATGTCCAGGCTGTTCTTAAATATATCTAAACTAGTACTTGCTTTAATGTAATTTGGTCGTCTGTTCCATGCATCAGCTCCTTTGTCAGAGAACCAATTAGTGCACTTCTTATTCCTATAGAATCTTCTACACAGGTTATCTGATGATTCTCTAGTACTTTTTGATAACCCCAAACATTCCCAGAGGTAGTTGTCCCTAAATGCCCTCTATACCTAAATAAGATCTAATCTTAAATATCTGTAAGAGACACTGTACAAGTGCAGATATTTTAGTCTTTCATAATAACTTAAATTTTCACATCCATGGATGCTCTTGGTATATTTCCGCTGTACTCTTTTCAGTTTATTCATACTTGTTTTCCTATAGGGTTTCCATATTGTTATTCCATACTCAAGTTTGGGTCTAATGTAACTAACAAACAATGACTTTATTATTTTTAATTTCCTAATCTTTTTATACAACCTATAGTTATATAACTATCATTAACCAATTGGTTGATATGATTACAAAAACTCATAGCTGACTCTACCCATATACCCAGGTCCTTAAATGAGTCTACAGTTTCAATCACTGTGTGCTGTATTAAATATTCACCTTTCAATTTATGCCTCCCAAGTCTCATATGCTTAGTTTTTGATATATTTTTCAACATATTAACATATGAAGAATTTAAAAATGTATGGGAAGAACAAACAGGAAAAGAATAGAAAAAGAGACATGAAGGAAGCAAAAGAATATGCCAATAACATGGAATTGTGGAAGTGAAATGTAAGTGTGCTTCATGGGAAAAGAAAGACAGAAATGGTATAATATGATTTTTATACATTTTATGTACTCATGGACTGAATTAAAAGAAGATAAAAAAGACAATAAAAGACAGCAAAAAAGGTCTGAAAATTTTTATGAAGCAGAGGATTTTTTTATGGAGAATTGTAACAGACAATTTACCATTAAAAATGGATACGAAATATAACGTGAATGAGGAAAGAAAATGTGTTGACAGTAGTGGAAGAAGAAACACCAAAACACTGTTTTTAGTCTGTAAAAAAATAAAGAATTTTGGGAAAAGCTTGAAAAATGAGTATAGATGGGAAGGATTTACATGTATAAATATGAATATGATACTATATGGGAAATATTATAAAGTAAAGAAATGCAATATTGAAAAATGGGTTAAAGTACTGTTTGTGACAATATGACTGCTGTGGAGGAAAGATGTGAGAATTTGTTATATAACAAGAAAATGGAATAGGAGGATGCATCGGCTGAAATAAGGTGGCTGTTCATAGGTTCATAGGCAGATACTAGGCTATCTGCCCTAGGGCATTTATAAGCCTAGCCAGAGTGTATTTGGCTTCCGCCTCCCTATTTGATTAGCCTACTGTGCCTCTGAAAAGTAGGTCACAGAAGGTACCCTTTTAAGATTAGTTTACTGTGCCTCTGTCTAGCAGGGATACAGGAGAGATCCCAGGGGTGAATTTGCGATTTCCCATCCACGCGTCCAAATTTTGCTTGAAGAGGGTCAGCGAGGGGCTATGTCTAACATGAATTGGGATTCTATTCCAGAGTGAGGGGAGCCTCTGGGAAATGAATCTGTCCCTCCAGCATGTCCTATTTATTTTTGTGTTGAGGTTTAGGTCCCTGGAGCGTGTAGCTCTAAGGGACTTGGATTTTTTGAGGTGGAGCATGTCCATTAATTCTGGGTTTGACATGGCTTTGTACATCAGGCATAGATCGCCTCTGAGTAGAGCTGGAGTTTCTTTAGTCGAGCTGCATAGGATATCTGTTTGTAACCCATGATCCTCTTGGTGAGGTACTTTTGGGGTCTCTCCAGTTGCTGCAGGTGTCGGGTAAGGTACATCCCAAAAGGGGCATTGTATTCAATTATGGGCCTGATGAGTGACAAGTAGAGGGGCACAATGACCTCTCTTGATCTAGATACGAACCCTTTCGTGATAAGGTGGGCTATATAGACGGTCTTTCTAACCACTTTGGCAACGTGATTATCAAAGGAGAGATTACTATCTACATTGGTCCCCAAATCTCTAATTACGTCTTCCGTACTTAATGGATTACCACCTATGTGGTAATTTGTTGGCACCTTGTTTTTCCCAAAGGGGATGACTATGCACTTTTTAGCATTTAGCTTGAGGCCGTGGCTCTGGCACCAAGCATCCTGTGTTTAGCTTAGTTGTTTTGTGTTGATAACTTGTAAATAATTTAAGTATGCATGTAAAAACAGTGTGTGTGTAAATAATTGATTTAAAGTTTTTATGTGGTATAAAAATGAAAGCAAATGTTAATAAAGCACCCCTACTATTTTAAGTAAGTGACAAGGGATCTTTTGCATTCACCTGAGCTACCACTAACTCAGGTAGATGGGGCCTTGGTTTAACGTTGTGTCTGAAGGAGGGCACACTCAGGAATAGAACACTCCCCTTATGCGCTGCAGTGTCAGTACTGGGAGATTAGCCCAGTACATAGCTCTCACCCTCAGCATGAGAAATCTGGACAAAGCCTAAATTAATGGGAGGGGGGCAAAGGCCCCAAATAGGGACAGATTTTCAATATTGCCCAATAATAGGACTTGTGTTAACATACATATTCTGAATATGGATATGAAGTCTGAAACTCAAATGTATGTCACTACTTAGTGAACTTCAGTCATCAGTGATTTGCCAGAAAACCACAAGTTTTATGAGGAACAGGCAAAAAATATGAGGCCAAAGTCTGGATATTCCTCGAAAATGTGGACAGTTGAAAGGTATAGTCCAAGTACCTGGTGAAGGGCTAGAACCCACAGCCTTCTGATTGTCTAACATCAAAGGCAAGTACGCTTCCTACTGAGCCATGAGGCTGCTGTTAACTTATTTCACTGTAATATAGCTGCAGTCTTACTAAAAAACTTCTGAGCTCTTGGTGGAGCACTCTCTGTATGATCACTATTTCTTATAATGCTTCTCTTCAAGGAATTGTTTCTCATGATAACATTTTGAAAAAAGCTATTCAGACCAAACACAACTGTTAGCATTTCTTTACATGTCTGAGCACATCTTTGTTGTGTTTTAATCATTACTTTTTGTTAGTCTTCTGAGTGTAACAGAAAGGTCTAATATGTTTGAAATTAATTTGCTCAGGTTTGTGACCATACATACGATCAGTATTTTTTTTTTACATTCAGGCACTGGCACTTTCAGAGTGGCTTCAGTTTCAGTTTCAGTCTAGTACTCACTAGCTCATTCCCAAGAAGCCTGTTGTCTTTTGTATTTATTTTGCACATCTTTTCTCTTATACATTTTGAGTACTGTAATCATAGCACATCATATCAGACATCACATGGCCAGAAGAATAAGTCAGTCTTCTTATGTTATCTGTCCAACATACACAGCCATTATCTTGAAGCAGTTCTTTTCTTTTTGTCTCATTTCTCCCTTCCAGACATCCTACACCCTGCATATTGTCTATTAGCTGCCAGAATGGGTGGGAGAAAGCAATCCCATGCATCCATTAACCTTTACACAAAGTAATGCTTCTTAGGTCAAGACTGAAACTGGTTTGCTCTGTTTGCATTTGCTGACCTCTTCTGCCCTGCTCCCTACCTATCAAACAGTTTTCACCAACTTTCTTTTTATAGTCTTTTGCTCACATACCAAATTCTTCCCGTTCCACGGTTTCTTTCAGTAAATACATTCTGAGCTCTCAAAGTCTTTCTACAAAGTTTCTTTTTTCTGTCACCCTTATTACCTTTATAGTCTTTCTTTCAACACTTTCTAATAGTGCTATTTCCTTATTTTTATATGTTTTCCAGAACTGCATGCACAGTTCCATCTGTGGCCTCACTAGTGTCTTTTGGAGTGTACCATATCTACTGTTTTAAATATCTCCATTCTGCTGCACTTGAATACAGTTTTTCTCTTAAAGCATGAAAATTCTTTGGAACTTTGTTGTTTGACTATAAATCTGCAACTGTGTTTGGCTGAGATTATAACTGTTCTGTGAGGTGCACTTAAGCCTTATAAAACCAGCAGTAGGTGAAAACAGAACTATGTGATTGAATGTACACTGTTTTTTCAGTGGTGTGAAAAGATGTGTGTGACCTTTTTCTTTGCAATTTATACAGACATATATGAGGTTTGTAACTAGATTATCCTGGGAAATACAGCAATTACACATAATATGTGAAATGTAAAACTGAACTGTGAAGGAGAAACTGTAATTCTGTCCTTTGATTATATTATATGTGGCAGTTCTAAGGCCAGGAAGCTTAAAGCTATAACATCAGAAGTAGATGATTCTGTAAGACGATAGCCAGCCAAGAGCAGGAAAATAAACTTATTAGCAGGTAAATGTGAATCTCTGCTTAGTTGTGTCTGATATTACACTTGATACTACAGTTGATCCTAGCTAAAATGCTAAGAAGGGGTAGTGACTTCTGTATGAGAAAGATATAAGCCACATATCTTAGCCAGTTATATATCCCCCTCCATGGGTCATGGCACCCACAAAGCCTACTTAACCAAACTGGAGACAATCCAAATTTTACTGAACACACTGGTTAAGGGGGATTTCAATTATCCCACTATCAACTGAGAAACCTTCGCTGGCCCTAGGGCAAAAGTTCCTTGACTTTGTTAATTCAAATGCCCTGGAACAAATTGTCCATACCCTGACAAGGGGAACAACCATTTTGGATCTGGTCTGTCGCTTGTCTCACACATTCAAAAGAGACAATGAAGAGGTGTACGGGATCAAGATATTTATTGTACATAAACACATCAGGAACTGGAACTGGAACATGCACTTAAGCTAACTGACTGACTCATTACTTCAAACACACTCACATGTGCATCTCCATTCATGCTTGCAATCACTCAAACTGTACAAAATGGCACTGTTATTGCCACATGCTCAGTACTTATATAGCACGTGCTCTCTAGCTTCAGTGGCTCACTATGTTCAGCATGCACACTGATCTACATCCTCCCTCTTTAATTTGTTCAACATGCAATGAGAGAACAAAATATTTTATATGCTAAATATCATAATAACATTTCAATGATAAACAAGTTCAAGTCCAAGTCACTGTGTATCTCGGATTGGGTCTGGAAATTCTATTCGATCTAGTCACATAGAAATTATGATTGGGTTTGCAACAGGGACAGTCTCTGGGGATACTTTCTTGATTGGAACTTTAGGGGATACATCAGGATTACTTGAGGAATATACACTGCTATCTGGAATTCGAACAAGTGTGTTATCGCTCTGAGCAATACAGACTCTCTGGCACAGACAGTCTGCTGTGTCACTGGTTTAGATACTGGAAGTACATGTCTTTGATTCCTTCTGAAATTCATTCCATCAGATTGGACAATATAAGATCTTTGTTCCTCACGAAGACTTTTGATGATACGCATTCGGTCATATCCTTTAGACATTTGCATTCTTACAGTCTCTCCTTGGTTTAGTGGTCTGACAGGTTTGCTGGACTTATCATAGTACAACTTTTGTGACTGGTGTTTTTTCAAAAGTTGAGCCTTGACCATTTTGTTGTTCTTTGCATTTGGTACTAACAAGTGTTTACTGATCGGTAAAGTTGTTCTCATCTGATTGGACATTAACCTCTGAGCAGGTGAAACAAGCAAATTATCTCGAGGAATGTTTCTGAGATTGAGTAAGCTGAGAAAAACATCAGTACCATCTCTTTTGGATTTCTCCAACAAATGTTTAGCACTTTCAACTGCACGCTTAGCTAATCCATTTGACTGCAGATACTCAGGACTACAAGCAACATGAACAAAGTCCCAAGGCTCAGCAAATTTCTTAAACTGCTGACTTGTAAGCAGTGCACCATTGTCAGAAATTACTTTGTGCTAACTAGCATGGATGGAAAATGTCTCTTCAAATTGGTAATGACAGTGCTGGACATAAAGATGGAGGTCAATTTCAAACCAATTCAAGTGCGAGTCTACTAACATGAGGTAATACTGGCCATTCCATTTGAAAATATCAGTAGCAACTGTCAACCATGGTAATTCAGGAATCTGGTTTAGCTGACATGGTCCATTTTGTTAATGTGGTTTAGTACTATTGCAAACTGAACATGCTAGAGTTTCCTTCTCTATATCTTTTGACATAGAAGGCCAAAATACTGGTAAAATCAGTACACAGGTGACCACAATGCAAAATTTTTATATATTCCTGCTGCAAGGCTTTAGGAATTACCACTTTAGGACCTTTCATGATGATTCCATCTACCACCATGAGCTCGTCTTGGTAAGGAAAAAAACTGCTGTATGTCAAGTCATAGACTGGCTTGTCACATTAGCTATCTGTGACCGATAAAGTTTTTTAGCTTCTGGAGAACTTGGTCTGAAGCTGTATGATTTCTAAGCTGATCAAATCTTGATGAGGAAAAATTTTTGACTTCCATAACTTCAAAGTCTGCTTTCTCGTTTTCTTGTTGCTCTGTTGTTGTCTTGCTGCTCTTGCCAGAACATCAGACAGGTTTAAATATGTACCTCTTGTGTAGACATTGAAATTGTACTTTTGCAATTTTAACATCATGTGTGGAAAGCATGCTGGGCTGTATGTAATTGCTTCTTCGAAATTGTCACTAGTGGTTGGTGATCAGTCTCTATTTGGATAGGTCTGCCATAAATATGATCAGTGAACTTTGCACATGCGAACACTACTGTCAAAAGCTCTTCCTTTATTTATGCATACTGCATCTCTGTTTGAGTAAAGTTCTGGATGCATTGGCTACTGGTATGCCTTCTTGAAGATATGCTGTGCCAAGGCCATATTTTAAAGCATCACATGAAAGAGTTACAGGTCTATGCACATCATAATATCTCAGTGTGGGTAGACTGCCAATTTTCTGTTTCAGAATGTCAAATGCTCTCTGGTGGTGTTCTAACCAGAACAAGTTTACATTTTTGCATGCCAGCTCACACAAGGGTGCTGAAAGCTCATTCAGGTCTGGGATGAACTTTCCTAAATAGTTGACCATACCAAGAAAAAGTTGTAAATATGTCACATTTTTTGGAAATGGCATCTCAAGAATTGCTGATTGCTTAGATGGATCTGGTTGTAAGCCAGAAGTGGTAAACAAATGACCCACATAAGTAACTTATTTCAGCCTGAATTTACATTTCTGAGGATTCAGTTTAAGATTGACTTCATGTGCATGGTCTAGAACTTTTAAGGTTTCTGTCATATTCTGCTGCACCATTGCCCCTACAATAATGCTGTCTACTATGATAGCACATGGACAACCTGAAAAAAATTGTTCCATTGCACATTGAAATACTTCACTGGCAGGATTTATCCCAAATGCCATTCTCAAAAAACTGTACCGTCCAAGTGGTGTACTAAAAGTGGTTAACAATGAAGATTTGCGATCCAGTGAAATTTTCCAAAATGAACTTTTTGGATCTAAGACTGAACAAATTGTGGCATTTGGCATGAGAATGGCTACTTCTTCTACTGTGTGCATTGGATGATGAGGATGTTTAAGCACTTTGTTTAAATCTCTTGGATCAATACATATTCAAATATCATCTGAGCTTTCCTTATGAGCTGCGACCATGGAGGATACCCATTCAGTCCATTCTTCTTCCGCTGGGGTAATTACCCCTAAATTCACCATCACTGTCTACTTTTGCTTTTACTTTGCTCTGCATTGCTACCAGACGTTTTCTTGCTGGTCTGACGACTGGGCTTACTTCATGGTTTAACTTCATGGAATATGTTACTGGTAGTTTGCCAAGCTCATCTTTGAAAATATCAGCATATTCACGAAAAATATTCTGTGTAAAACTGTCATGGTTGCTCATACTTAAATGGTGGACCTCTTTGTGAAATGAAATAAGTCCCATTCTTAAACTGTCTCTGAGGCCTAGCAGTGACTGCATATGTCTTTTGACTATGTAAAACAGCAAGTCATAGGTGCTCCCAGAAGAATGGCATGTAAGAACTACTCCGTTACCAGTTTGAATCTCTTCAGCACCATAAACAACTAGTTTTGCACACTTTGCTGAATCAAGTTTCTTACCAGCTCATACTTTGGCAAACATTTGTGCTGATAAAACATTGCATTTGGATCCAGTGTCTAAGCTCTACAGGTTTCCCATTACTCCAAACAGTACAAAATATTTCATTCTGCTGACATTTGATAGTCTACTGTATTAACTGTTTCACTAATCACAGAGACACCATCAACATAGAAAGTTTGCTCACAGCTAGCGAGCTGATCTACTTGCTTCTTCATATGCTCTCTTTTAATAAAAGATTTTGGCACTTTAGACTTACAAAGTTTTTTGAAATATTCCACTTTTTACATTTGTCACATTGCTGTCCAAAAGCTAAGCACTTCTCTCATGTAGGTTCATGGTTGCCCCCACAATTACAACAGTTAACAGTAAGATTATATGTAGCGTCCCATTCACTTTATGGTTAAAATTGGGTGCTGCCATGCCCTTTGGCTTACATCTCTTTTTCATCTTAGCCTTCTGTTGTATACTATCAACATTCACACTGTTAGTTACTGCAAGCATGCTTTTCTCATTCGTAAGCATATTTGTGTGCTTTTCTGTTAGCTCATATATTTGACAAATCTCTATGGCTTTGCTTACCATTAAATCACTATCTCAAAGCAAAATCTTTCTCACTGCATCATTATTAACACCATAAAGAAGTCTATCTTTTATCAACTTGTCTTTCAGATCACCAAACCTGCATGTTTTAGCTTTATTTCTCAAGTCAGTAATATATGCTGCTATAGATTCAGCAAGTTGTTCATTTCTTGTGTAAAATATCTACCTTTCCATTGTAATATTAATTTGAGGGTTATACATTTCTCTAAATGTGTGTTTTAAGCACTCAGGGTCTTCCATGTTTCACCCTGTCACAATATAGTGGTTCACCCTCCACTGCATACATGGCAGGTGCATACATAAATGAACATTCTTTCTCAGTGGTTTCCAAGGCAGCTAAATTGAAGAGTATAAATGCTTTTGTATGTGCTATATAACTACAGTGGCTCACTAGGTTCAACATGCACACTGCCCTACATGGTCTCTACAAACGTGTCAAACAGATACACTTCCACAACAGTTGGAACTCATTAGTTAAAACTGACCAGAAATCAGTCACCTTCGAGCTGGTACTAACACCAGAACTCACAAAGGGTGAAATCAGACTGAAAAACTTCACCAAGGCAAACTATATGCTCCTAGGTGAAGGTATAAATGCATTCCAAGCCTCACCCCAAGGTGGAAGTAGTAACTATTCCAAAGCTTACACTAAAGCCATGTATAGTCACTTACATAAGTGTATAAACTTGGCTGTACCAGAAAGAATCAAGGCCAGAGCCCCAAGTAAAAACAAGCTACCATGGTGGACATTGAGCATCAACAAACTTTACAATTAATGCAAAAAGTTGCTGTTCAAGAAAACAAAGGTAAGGCCCCAACAATGGAAAACCACCCTTCTCAGCCTCAACAGGCAAATAAGACAACTTGTCAAATCTTTCAAGGGCTGCTTTGAGCGAAACTTAGAAAGTACTGCCAAGGATAACCATAAGCCCTTTTACAACTATGTACGTAACCAAAAAGGTAGGACCCAAGTATGTGTAGAACTAGTGTCCAATGGTATCACACACACTGACCCCACAGAAATAGCAAACCTGCTAGTGGATAGCTTTGATGAAAATTTCACTCTATCGTCTCCTAACTTGCAATACTCCTTCCACCAAACTTCCCCCAACCCCGCATATCTGAAGAGCAGGTCCTCAAAGCCTTGTGTGACACATGTGTCCTGGCCCAGCAATCAAGGAGCCTCAATCCTCACCACTAACACCAGAGAGGGCATCTCATATATGAAGGAGAGGATAACAAATACACACAGTAAAGTGTAATTTCCCTTAAGAGCACACAGCGATCACAGTCAGTCCAGGGCTGGTTGCTCCCTTGCTCTCCAGGTCCCTAATAAGACTCCCCACATGCACAGCTATAGGGTCCAGATCTCAGCCTAGCTGGGCAAGCTAAAACTCCAGCACCTTGTCTGTCCAACCAGTGCTTCATGTCCCTGCCCAAGTAGCTGACGCACACATTGAGATGAGAGTTTATACAACCACACAGACACTCCTGGGAAAGGCTGGCACATGTTCTCCAGCTTTGCCCCTATTACCCAGGCTATACAGTAGTACCGCCTGCCACCACCCAGCTAATATTCATCAGCTACTCAAATGCCCTTAAAAGGGTGTCCAATTATTACTGTGCAATATTATCATCCACTTGGTAGTATAACTAATCAGTCAAGGCTTATTAGAGTGACTTGGTACAGTAATCACTATAAATATGCAATGTACTCTAGAGCTTAACTTATCTCTACACAAAACAGCCACAGTTGAAAGGTTTTAAAATATTTAATAATAAAAAACACAAGACAATACTTACAACACGATGCTAGTCAAAAGTTTAGAGATCACAGAGAAATACTTAAAATAATTCAGTAGTACAGTTCTGACATCACAGAAAAACACTTAATCTAATCTTTCTAGTTCCTAGCTATCTCTGAAAGAAAACACAAGTCTAAGATAACTTACTTATAGAGCAAGACAGTGCTGCAAGTTGGATGGTCAAGACAAAAATGCTTAATAATCTCTGGTTCTCTCTGTTTAAATAGAAATTGCAGTTCTGATTCACATTACATCATTCTTCACACTTTCCTGGGGTTCCCAGGCTACACATTACATCATTCTTTACACTTCCCTGGGTTCCCAGGCTAACAGAAACTGCATTTACATTTTTAACATCTCCTTTTGTTATCTGGCAGCTGGTCAGGAAGCAGAGCAATAAAAATACATTTACATGTTTAAATCTAGCAATTTAACTCTTGGTTAAAACAATAGAAAGAATTTCTTCATCTAGACCCTTCAGCACCACTGTCTACATCAAAGGGTCACTACATGCTTAACTTTGGTCAGTATAGTGCACTGTTGTCACATTTATTTCCAGTTCCACATGTAACAGTATTTCTTTACATTTAAGACAACAAGCTTGTAGTTTACATTCATATTTACAAATGACAGAATTATCTGCAAAATTCTATCTGGCTAGGCTGGCACCCTTCACATCCCCCCCCCCCAGAGAACTCAAGCTAGTTTTTCAAGTTACCCATGAGAAACACTGCTTGAGAGGGTTAGGTCTATCTGAATGTACCTTTCCCCATTCCCTGTCTTGAGAGCCCATCTGCATTGGCATTGCTAACCCCACTGCATTGCTGCAATGACATATCATATGCTTCCAACCCCAGGCTCCATCTTAGCAACTTGACATTTTTCTGGCTGGCTCTGTTTAACCATGTTAGGGGGTTGTGATCTGTCATAACAGTGAATTTCCTTCCATACAGATAAGGCTGAAGTTTCTGCAGTGCCCACACTATGGCTAGTCATTCCTTTTCTACAGCTGATAGCATTCCTCCCTGGGTTGGAGCCTATGACTGAGATAAACCACTGGGTCCTCTTCTCCCTCGGAAGAAATCTGGATGAATACAGCCCCCCCCCCCATGGTTCAAAGCATCCACCTGCACAACACATTCTTTGCTGTAATCTGGACTGGCTAACACAGGGATCCTCCCAAAGCTTCTTTAAGCTTCTGGAATGCCTGCCCACATGCTGGGGTCCACACTACCTTATCTGGCCTGTTCTTCCTTGTCAGGTCTGTGAGGGGAGCAGCTATTGTACTATAACTGGGGACAAACTTTCTGTAGTACCCTGCTGTTCCTAAAAATGCCCTCACCTGCTTTTTAATAACAGGTGCAGGCCATGCCTGAATGGCTTCCACTTTGGCAGGTTCTGGCCTTATCTTACCACTCCCCACTCCATGTCCTAGGTAGGAGACCTCTGCCATACCCACCTGACATTTGGTCGGCTTAATGGTCAACCCTGCCCTCTGTAGTCAGCCCAGCACCTCCCTGACATGCTGAAGGTGCTCTGGCCAGGAATGGCTGTAGATGGCAATATCATCTAGGTAAGCAAGGGCAAACCCTTCTGCTCCTGCTAGGATATGATCCACCAGCCTCTGGAAAGCTGCTGGGGCATTCTTCATCCCAAAGGGCATCTTTGTGAACTCATACAAGCCAAAAGGAGTCACAAAGGCTGACTTCTCTCTAGAACTGGGAGTCAAGGGCACCTGCCAGTAACCCTTGGTAAGATCAATAGTTGTAGGATACTGAGCCCCATCCAGCTGCTCTAGGGCCTCATCTGTCCTAGGCATGGGGTAAGCATCTGAATGCGTGTGACTATTTAATTTCCTGTAGTCCACACAGAACCTGGTGCTGCCATCCTTCTTTGGCAACAGCACCAGTGGGGAGGCCCAGGGACTGTTGGACTCTTGAATCACCCCTAGTTCCAACATCTCCTGTACCTCCTCCTTCAGAGTCTGTTTGACTCTCTCATGCACTCTATAAGGGGCCTACTTAATAGGCCTTTGGGGTCCTGTATTTACCTGGTGCTGCCCCAAGTGGGTGCACCCTGGTTTCCCAGTGAACATGTCCCCAAATTCCTGCAACACTCCTCAGATTTCCAAACCTGGGAATTAGATAGCTGCTGGGACATTGCTACCCCTTCCACTGAAGTGTCAGCCTGAGCCTCACTGAGGAGATCAGTTCACAGATCTCCCTCATACTCCTCCTGCAATCCACTGCAAATGCTCAGCACAAGGGCCTCCCTATCATGGTAAGTTTCATCATGTTAACATGGTGCAATTTGTGCCCCGGCCTTCTGCCTAGCAGTTCCACCATGTAGTTAACATCACTTACCTTTCTTACCACCTTGTAGGGTCCCTTCCAAGCTGTTTCAGCTTGTTGTGTCTGACAGGAATAAGAACCATTACCTGCTGCCCCACAGCATACTCTCTAGCTCGAGTATTCCTGTCATACCACACCTTTTTCTGTTATTGGGCGTCTGCCAGGTTCTCCTGGGCCAAGCCCCATGAGTTCCCTGAGCCTTGTCCTGAGGTTTAAGATGTATGCCACAACAGACTCCTTGTGAGACTCGCACTCACCTTCCCACTCATCTCGAATTAATGTAGAGGTCCCCTCACCCTATCCCCATACAGCAACTCAAAGGGTGAAAAACCTGTGGATTCCTGGGGAACCTCTCTGTAAGCAAACAACAGATGGGACAAATATTTGTCCCACTCCCTCTTGAACTGATCTTCAAATGCCCGTAGCATGGACTTGATTGTACAGTTTAACCTCTCAACAAGACCATTAGTCTGGGGATGGTAGGGGGTGCTTGTCTAATAGCCTGACCATGTGTAACTGCATAAGCACATGGTACTGCCTCATCCAAATCCTTCCCTATCAGGACATATGCAAGATGGTAGTTTGGCACCCCTGTTGTCTCACGACAACCTACTATAGGCATTTTGTCTTTCCCACATACTGGCTCCCCTCACCTATTGTTCCCCACCTTGTCTCCATGGACACCTGTGTGCCACATGGCCCCACTGGTTGCATTCAAAATATTTAACCCTAGCTCCTGGACGTTTACCTGGACTAGTGGCTTCCCCTGCTACTGACAGATTCTGTTGGGGCAGTCTGTGCTGCCCAATATGGGTTCCTTTAGACCCATGAGCAGTACTGGGGGTCCCCCTCCTGTGCAGGGCTGCCCTGCTTGCCAGGTTTAGGTCTCCCTTCTTCCCCAACTCATATTAAGTAGCACATTATCTATCAGCTAACCAGATCCTCATGTACTCAGGCAAAGTGCTAAGGGCTTGTTCCCTCACCAACAGGTCTGCCAGCCCTTCAGAAGTGGTGACCTGACATCCACTCACCCCCCCCTATGGAAATAAGTGCTCAGTTCAGCAACATATTCACACACACTTTCATCTGCCTTGCGTCTATGCTCACAAAACTTTTTCCAATACGTTTCAGGTGTTAGCTTAAAAAACTCTAATAGAGATTTTTTTACAGCAGTATAATCAAAACATGCAACGTCAGAAATTTTAGACAAATACAGTTACAGCTTTACCATGGAGTAAGGGGGTCAGGAACTGTACTCTGAGCCTTTGGTCAACACCATACTGTTTGCATACCCTCTTAAACATATGAATGAAACTATCAAAATTATCTCCCTCTTTAAACTGCGGAAGAAATTTACTGACCTGTTGTGCTTCTGGGGTCCAGTTACTCCCTTTCCCATTACCTCCATGACTCTGGTGAAGAGTCAGCATTTCTCTCTCATACGTCCTCTGCGTCTCCTTTTCCTCGGCTTCTATCTCCAAATGCCTGGCCTCCAACTCAAGTCTCTTTAGCTCCAGATGGATTTTTAAGTCCTCTGCAAAAAGGTTGAGCCGTCCATTCTCCAAGGGTATTATATCTCCACTGCCAGTCCAATTGTCCTCCTGATTGCTGTTTTCTGATGCAGCTGTAACCAAGGCTGCAATCAGGTTTCCATGAGCCAGTCCCCTAGCCTGGCACATCTTCACCAGCTGGCTCCTTGTCAGCTTTCCATACTCCTCTGCTGACATGCTGCCTGCTCACCCTGACTAACTAAGCTAACAAAAGAAATAAAACAATTGTGATCTGAACTCTGAGTATTCAATGCATGGCTGATGTAGAGTACAAAACACCTTCAAAGCTCACTGCACACAAGCTACGGGGATTCACTCTACCAACACCACTACAAGCCAATTAGTATTTGCCACCAATTAATATGTGATGTGGATATCCCACCTCTGCCAAACAATTAATATGTGAGGCCCGTGCCCTGGCCCAGCAATCAAGAAGCCTCAATCCTCACCACTAACACCAGAGAGGGAGTCTCATATATGAAGGAAAGAATAACAAATACATACAGTAAAGTGCAATTTCCCTTAAGAGCACACAGAGATCACAGTCAGTCCAGGGCTGGTTGCTCCTTTGTTCTCCAGGTCCCCAATAAGACTCCCCACTGGCACAGCTATAGGGTCCAGATCTCAGCCTAGCTGGGCAAGCTAAAATCTCCAGCACCCTCTCTGTCCAACTAGTGCTTCGTGTCTCTGCCCAAGTAGCTGACACACACACACTTTGAGATAAGAGTTTATACAACTACACAGACACTCCTGGGAAAGGCTGGCACAGGTTCTGCAGCTGTGCCCCTGTTACCTAGACTATATGGTAGTATTGCCTGCCACCACCCAGCTAATATGTATCAGCAACTCAAATGCCCTTAAAAGGGTGTCCAATTATTACTGTGCAATATTATTATACAATTGGTAGTATAACTAAACAGTCAAGGCTTATTAGAGTGACTTGGTACAGTAATCACTATAAATATGCAATGTCCTCTAGAGCTTAACTTATCTCTATACAAAACAGCCACAGTTGAAAGGTTTTAAAATATTTAATAATAAACAATAAAAACACAAGACAATACTTCTTACTACACAGTGCTAGTCAAGAGTTCAGAGATCACAGAGAAAAACTTAAAATAATTCAGTAGTACAGTTCTGACAAAGAAAAACACTTAGTCTAATCTTTCTAGTTCCTAGCTATTTCTAAAAGAAAACACAAGTCTAAGATAACTTACTTATAGAGCAAGACAGTGCTGTGAGTTGGATGGTCAATACAAAAATGCGTAATAATCTCTGGTTCTCTCTGTTTAAATTGAAATTGCAGTTCTGATTCACATTACATCATTCTTCACACTTTCCTGGGGTTCCCAGGCTACACATTACATCATTCTTCACACTTTCCTTGGTTCCCAGGCTAACAGAAACTGTATTTACATTTTTAACATCTCCTTTTGTTATCTGGCAGCTGGTCAGGAAGCAGAGCAATAAAAATACATTTACATGTTTAAATCTAGCAATTTAACTCTTGGTTAAAACAATAGAAAGAATTTCTTCATCTAGTCCCTTTGGCACCACTGTCTACATCAAAGGGTCACCACATGCTTTACTTTGGTCAGTAGACTGCACTGTTGTCACATTTATTTCCAGTTCCACATATAACAATATTTCTTTACATTTAAGACAATAAGCTTGTAGTTTACATTCATATTTACAAATGACAGAATTATCTGCAAAATTCTATCTGGCTAGGCTGGCAGCCTTCACATTTCAAAGCCTTGTCCAAGGCAAAAAACACAGCCTCTGTGGGACCAGATGATATCCCAGGCTGTCTTCTAAACAGGCTAAAGCATTGACTGGTATCACCACTAAGTACCCTTTTCAATCATGGCCTAACCACAGGTTTTGTTCATGGGGAATGGAGAACAGTATAAGTTATTCCCCTCCACAAAAGTGGCCTAGCAACGCACCCAGGGAATTAAAGACCCATAAACCTGACTAGCCTCATCTGTAAGGCCATGGAATATATCCTTATGGACCTCATAGATAAAGACATAAGTGACTTCCAAACCCTGGATCCTACCCAATTTGGCTTTGTGAAGGGCAGATCCTGCCTGTTAAATGTGGTGCATTTCTTTGAAAATGTGATCAAGGCCATTGACAAGCAAATCTGTGCACAGCATAACTTAACCTGTCAAAGGCCTTTGACATAATCCCACATTCAGGCATTACTGATATACTTAGCAAACTGAATGTAAACCCCTTCATTGTAAGATGGGTTGCCACCTGGCTCACAAACTGGACATACACTATCAAAGTGGGTGACTCCACATCAACCAGCAGTCCTGTTACCAGGGGTGTGCCACAGGGAATAGTACTGGGCTCCCTACTGTTTGGTATATACTTCTCAAAAGTTAAGGTCAAAACTAAGTGGTTGTGGTTGACCAAGTTTGCAGATGACTGGAAACTACGTGCAATCATTGAATCCCCAAATGATGTCAGTATACTCCAGGAGGGTCTCATGCAGACCAGTGCCTGGTGTATTAGTCATGGTCTCAAACTGAATGCAAAGAAATGCATCATCATCATTCACATCAGCACAAACAATGCCCCCTCACACTATCAAATCAACAAAATACCCTAAGTACCCATGAAGTGGTAAGGGACCTGGGATCACAAGTTGACTGCGACCTTAACTTTGACCACCATGTGTCTACTGTTATAAGGAAAGCTTTCTATGAAAACACGTGATTAGTAAAAGTATCACCTTGAGAGCAAAAGAAGTTATAACCCCCTTTCCTTCGCACTTATCCAGCCCATAATTGAGTATAATGGCCCATTTGGCCTGCACCTTACCTGCAACAATTAGAGAGACCTCAGTGGTTTCTAACAAAGAAGATCAAGGGGTGCCAGCATGTCCCTTACACAGATTGATTAAAGTCCCTGTCACTATACTCCGTATCATATAGACTTCTTAGGGGAGACTTATGTCTGCCCTACAGAGCAATCCAAGACCCAAACCTAATAGACTTGCTAATTATTTGTAAGTCAAACAGGACTAGGGCTACCCATTCCAGGAACCTAAATATGGCCTGTGACTTAAATAGGACATGCTGGAGGGACAGATTTATCTCCCAGCGACTGTCACATCTTTGTAACAGGCTACCAATTCATGTCAGAGCACCTCTATGTCACTGTTCAAGAGGAACCTGGATGAGTGGATGGGGCACAGTAAATTCTTACCGAGGATAGAGCCCACAACCCTACTGGACATGGACAGTCGCCACTAAATCCAATCTTAGGTATTGACTACAATTTCTATGGTATTACATTGGGATGAAATGGCTAGGCTTAAAATGACCCCTGGTTGATAGCCTAGTAATCTCTTATGATCTGCCATGATCCTATAACTGAATGAACAACTGAGTCTAGAGGAAGAGCTACCCTGAATTTTGTGGTGTGCAGACCTGCAAGTTTGTTCTCTCCACCTATGTCCCTGGTTGTGATGTCTTCTGGAAATTCAACCAGTAAAGCTTATGGCTCAGCAATTATTTTACTTATGAGACAGTTAGGAGAAGTTTTAGCTGTTGACAGGTGTTTTTTTCTTTCTTGTAATCTGTTGTTCAAAGTTATTATTTTTCTTTTTATTTGTGCATGTTTATATCTCTCTACATATGTAGCCATTACCTGAAGTGCTTAACTCATTTCTTCTTATTCCTATTATTCATTAACTTTTAAAAAGCTTTTAGCTACTTATCTATGTCACAATTGTATTAAGTATCTCTAACTAAAAGATGAAAAGCTGCTGGCATTCACATCTAATTGGCTAGACTGGTCTTCTGCATGCTGCCTTTTGTATTTATAATCATCTGGTTGATTATCATGCATGAACAATAACTAGGATTTCCTCAGACATGTAATCTGGAGTGGTGGCATTTTAATACCTAGGGCCAGGACAGAAGGCTGTAGTTTTGGAAAATGTTACCAGTCTCCCTTTGAAATTATTGCGTGTGCATGTGTATGGGCATGCGAATATCCACATTTATTGAATGTACGGTTACTGTGGACAAATGAGCATTGGAAGGCACTGAAACCCAAAGAAAGTGGTGAGAGAGAAGTCGGTGCATCAAGGGCAAAATCTATGCTCATTTGGGTGCTCTGAAGCCCTTGTGTGTGGATGGTATAGGCTCATACCCAGGGCAACAGTGCATATTTCCTATATGGTCTTGAGACCAACCTGTGCTTTGTAAGTTCTTTAGTTATTCATATTTGGGTACGTTTTTTACAGTTTAATACCTGTGGTCTGACTCAAGATACCATACTCTGGTGGCCATCAGATTTTGTATTTAGATAATTTGTTTGTGGCAGTGGAGTAGCTCCACGGACTATATATTCCCCACCCACTGTATCTTACAGGGTACTATTATTACTACTGTTGGGTACCAGATCTCACTGCAGTACTTTATATTAACTTGCCATAATCAACTGCCATAACTGCCATTTTTTTCTTTAGTCCATTAGGCTTTTCAGATAATTTACCAGGTTTCTAGCCTCCCCCACCCAGTCTGGTGTGATCTCAGAAGAAATCTCAAACAAAATCTTTGAAGACCACAGGCCCCAACACTAACCCTTGTGGCACAACACTGGTTACTTTTTGATTTTATGTGAAGTCCTTCTTACCACTACTTTATATGACCTGTCTTCAGGCTACTTTACTACCAATTTAATAGCCTTTTCTCCACAACAAGCCTTTGGGAGTTTACTCAGAAAGTGTATGTGTGATAGCAATTAAGAGGATGTCAATTTATATAGCTTAGCCTTTTCATTTCCTTGGCCACATAATCACACAACTGGATCACATTTTACTGTGTGTGGGCATACTGACTGGCCTAGGGCTACTGAGCCTTTATGCAGAGAATATTTCAAGCACCCTCCTCTCTCCCCTTCCTACCATCTATGTTATGTACCCCCCTTCACCATCCAGGTCTTTCTTTCTCTTTCCTTATACTCTCCATCTGCTTTTTGAATTTGACAAGCTAACCTCCATGGGATTACTCTTGCAGTATGCTACAGTTTACTCCTTCTTATTTAACTTGTTACTTTTATAAATACGTTTAATTCCTAATAATACATTGCTTTTCCATTCTTAGCATATGTGTATTTGCAATAGTCACACACCAGTTACTGTATTTGTATGTGCTACTACAATGCACAAACTGAATTAATATTATGTCATACAGTTCTAAAATATATGTACTGCGGTGGTGGTGCTGCAGTAGCGTTCTCGCCTCACAGTTAGACGTTGCCCGTTCGATTCTCAGTTAGAGCGTCCTCTGTGTGGCAACATGCATGAATGGGTGTTCCTTCGTTAAAGGTTGTGCATTAGGCCTGTCCAGCCAGCACGTAAAAATCTACTTCCAATCATTAGCAACCGGAGTTCCGCTGTGGCGACCCCTAACCGGGAAAAGCCGAAAGATACAACAACAGTTCTAAAATATATGCTACAGTTTTATATAAAGATATTTGGTGTTAGCTGTACTGTCATGCAAATACATAATCTGTTTTAAGAATATATTAAACAACTCTATTTCTAAGTTACAATTTTTGTAAAGATTAATTTTATGAGCTACATTGCTGTGTTTTGTGTTATAATTGTATGTAAAGATGTTCATTCTGTGGAGCTTTTCTCACTTGGCTTCCAGTGAAAATTGTCTTTCCTATCCAGTTGGACTTTCCTAGCCATTCAACAAAAACAAATAAATGAATACATTTGTTTAGCAGACTTGTTTGGCTATAAGCCCTTGTTTTTTTTTTTTGGTCTCCTGCAATGTGTTACTTCCCTCCGAGTATACTGCCAGCCTTCCAATCAGTATTTTTTACTGCTTTCTATGCCAGTATAGTCCTACTGACTGACCTGTTGTACTCAGGGTCAGTATTACTGCCTATTCTCTTTTCACTTTACCCTGGTGGCTAATGATTTGTTGGATACTTATTTTAGACATTATTCCAGAACTGTGGCATGATTTGTTTCGTATTTATGTATGTGAAGGGTATTATTTCTACTCCTTATGCCTCTCCTTTCTTGGTGCTGTCAGTTCCATCTCTTCCCAACAAGCTTTAATGTTTTCACATGTTTATTTCCTCACTCTTGTGTCTATCCTTTCTCATGCAATTACTCTGCTAATTTGTTATGATCAGAATGGATCCAAAGAACGAATTGAAGACATCTGCTTGTTCACTGTCTTCTGTAGGATCCAATCTATCATTTTTTAACTTAATCATTTCTGTTACTACCTTTTAACCCTTTTCACTACCTTTTCCTTATTTTTATTATGTATCTAAGTAACTTCTTGACTGCTTATTTTATGGTTTGCAAGTACAATACCTAAACTATTGCCACCCTAGTTGGACTTTAAACTGTTTTCCAAGAATGCTTTGATTAACGTAATCAATTAACATGCAGGTATTATTTTAAGTCAGACAAAATACCTAATCAATACTTGTTGCATTTTCGTTTCATTCTTCAGATGAGACATTAAATAAAGGTCCCATCTGCCTGAGTGGGTGGTAGCTCTGGTGGATATAAAAGAACCCATGACACTTACTGAAAAAAGTTGAGGAATAGTCCCAGTGTCTTGGCCAAATTTCATGCCACCTTGGGTTTACCTGAAAAGAATCCACTGACCTAATGGGACTAACCTTGTCACTAAAGGATAGAAAGTAAATAAACCCCATAATACTGTGTGGTTCCTTATTCAGGACTGGCATTGCTTTGTTCATAGTCACTGTAAACATAAGATGTTATAACTTGCTTTTATATTCTACTCAGAGTCCACATTGCCCCCAAGCATGCATGCATGTATTTTTCTCTAAATACACAGAAAGATTATACTTAGGACTTTATATTTCAAGTACATTTTTGCTTCAGACTTTTTAAATGCTATAAACCATCTCATTTGCTTATACCCTACTATCCAGCTTAAACATAAATCTATTCTTTTTCCTCATATTGACTTCAGTACTCGATTCATTTTTCCTAATCGCATTCAAAATCATTTCAGACTACAATTACTATTTCTTGTATGCTCAAACTAACTTCAGTGTGGTTTGTAACACAAACGCTATCTCTTTGTGGGTTAACAGTGAAGACTCCGTGATTTATATGGGTTTTTTTTTGCAAAAGAATTTAATTTTCCATAGTTCCTACAATGCTTTCCATAAGAACGGCGTTGCCTTCTTTAATGGACACTGCCATGCTTACTATAAAGTGTTTCTAACTTTCATGCTCATTTTCTTGACTAGGTCATTTTTGTATACTGTATGTTATACTATACTGATGCCTAGCACTGTAAGCATTATCATCATACATTGTCATAAATTGCTTTGAGTATCTACACAAATCCAGTGCTGCTTCTGAAGTCAAACCTCTCTCTTAGTAACATTTATCTTTAATGTTTCTGTCATGGTGTAGCAATTAGTTGCCTCCTATTAGCAATTCTTCCAAATAACCAAATTCACAATAGTGAGCTTCCTTAACTCTTTTCTGACTGCATCATAGTTTAAGCTTTTTACATACACACACACAAATCTTAATTGTCATATGTAATACTTCTCTTTTTTGTTTTGTTTTTTTCAGTAATTTGTATACTCTCCATTTACATGTCTAAATATCTCTTTATTCATTATCAGACTGAAAACGTAGACTATTTCTTATCAAATAGTCTGTGTTGCATCTTTGTAGAGCTTTTACTTCGTTTGTACTTTCTTCATGTATTCATATGGTTCATGAAGTACTCATGCCTCACAGTACCTCATTTTGTTCCTTTCTTGTTCACTGTCTTTGCTTTTTTGTGCTCAGACGTACATGAAGCATAATACACTTTCTATCAGAAAAATAATGTACAATGCATTTTATGCAAATCATTCATTTACATACACTGTCTACATATAACCCCTTCCTTCATTTTAAGCTGCAGTTACAGAATTTAGCTTTTATACTTCTTAATTCAAAATACTGTTTTTTTTCCCATTTTTTTTTCCCATGAGACTGCTGTTTCAGACATTGCACTGCAGTGTTAGAAATGTATCTATTTCTGACACCACATTGCAAGTCTGGATGGAGGTAGTAACATATGTTTTGGAGGATGAGACCTATGTCTAGTCAGATGCTGTTAATTTTCTAAGGTGGTGCTGCATTTATCATTGCATTTGGCTTCCTATGTAGTCTGTAGTTAATAAGGGGCTTTTATACCCATCACTGGATGCTAATAGTAATCATCGTACCAATATGGATTCATCTGGGTAATTGTTGGATAACTGCAAAATTTGATGATGTCGACCATACAGCCACTAGCCCCAGCCTTTGCTTGCACTACTGAACCGTAGTACTTAATATGTGTATATGTTTTTTTTGTCATTACTATGCTGCCAGCACCTTTGAATTACACTACATTTTTTTTTTTGCTGTTTTTCTATTATTACAGTCATCACGGCTGAAAAGAGTCCCTCAACGTGACCTCCTACCTGGTTAACAAAGTAAAACAAATAAATACATATGTCTTACCTGAGGTTTTGGAACTGACATTCTAGTCATAAAGATTATTAGATCGAACTAGAGTGTAATGTAAATAGACATCCTGCCTGATTGCACATATTTCTATATCTGGCACATTTTATGGAATCTCACCATTGTTAGCAATACCATGGATAATACTTTCCCATTCTTATTTCTCAGTTCCTCTTCACTCCATTTCATCCCTTCTATTCTGGTATGTAACATTCTTTGTTATAATGTGTGTGCAACTTTTTTTTGAGTATCTTTGTAAAAGTATTAATAAAAGGTGATCATTATGCCACTCCCAACCTCCTACCACCAAACACTAATATATGCGAGAGATGCAATTATACAGCCAAACTGGAGGCAAAGCTCTCTCAACCCAAGACTGGAACTGACAGTCAAGAGGAGAAGGAAAATACTTGCAACACACCACCAGTCTCACATAGACCTACTAAACCAGCACCGGCAAATAACACGCATAAATACATGAAAACATACTCAGAGGCTCTAAATAAAAATCTGCAAAAGCAACAGAGACCTCCAAAGCAGACACCTAAGCAACCTCCACACCCCATCACAAACCATGAAACACATACTTCACATAATCAGTGTGTCACGCAATCACAGCCCTTAAGGCAAAATAACATACCCAACACACTAGTAATAGGCGACTCTATAGTCAGGCACACTGATGTCCCACTAACTAGGCTGGACAAGGAGAAGGTTACAGTTAGCTGCTTGTCAGATGCCAGGATCTGCCACATAACACAAGCACTCAGGTTGCTCCAGAACAAGTACAAATACGACTCTGTCATTGTCCATGTTGGTGTGAATAACCTGAGATGTACCTCCCTGGACTACATGAAAAGAGACATGGAAGAGCTCTCTGATCACATAGCCCAGGTCGGTATGACCCTGACCCTGAGTAGCATCTTGCCCTCACCAAGAATGATGCCACAGTATAAAGAAAAAATGATCAGTTTCAACAACTGGGTAAGTTTCTGGTGTCATTCAAAGGGGGATCCAGTATCTGTCCACCTGGGATGACATGCTCGACAAGCCACGTTACTTTGCAAGAGATGGCTTGCACCTGTCACCCTTAGGCTTTTGAATACTGGCCAAGGCTTTTTCTGCCCCCATAGTGCCTTTTTTAGGCAAGGCTCAAAAGACAAACCCACCACCGTAAATAGCACAAGTAACCAAAAACCGAGGGTAATGCTACTCAACGTCAGAAGTCTAAACCTCAAAATGCATGCACTCGAGGCACTCCTCAGTATGGAGAACATCGATATCTGTGCAGTAACAAAAACCTGATTTAAGGCTCCAGGGACCACCCCAGCACTACCAGGCTATAACTCATACCATACGTTTTGGCCACAGAACCCAGACCGAAACACAAAAAGCGGGGGTGTATCCATATTCATCAAGGATACCCACACCTCCAGGTTAGTGGCACAGCACAATACCTCAGAGATCATCCATGTGCAACTAACAATGGGCAAAACTGCAATTCAAATTGTAGCATGCTACAGATTACCCACCATGACCCAGGACCCCCATTCCGTGTTTCTGGAGACACTGGAACATATGAAGGTCCTACCAAATGCCCTAATATTGGGTGATTTCAATTATTAACTGGGAGAACTACTCAAGTACTAACTCCCTTGCCCAACGCTTCCTAGAATTTATAAACTCGAATGCCCTGGATCAACTGGTCAACACCCCCACCAGAGGTGACAACATATTGGACCTGATCATCACCAACATGGGCAACCAGTGTTCTACACCGGAGGTCAACCCCTCGCTGGTTAGATCAAACCATACACTAATCACTCTGGATATCCACATTCCGCCCCCACCCCAAATCAATGAAACCACCATGAAAAACTTTTCAAAAGCAAACTTCATGTTACTTAAGACTGAGGTGGAAAGGTTCACAGCCCCCATGCTAAAGGACAGTGCTGTCCAAGCTGCTGAATCCCTTACAAAGGCACTCTATGAGCACCTGCAAGAATGCATGGATCGTGCTATCCCAAGCAAAACCAAGACTCACTCCTCCAAGAAAAGGAAACCAGTCTGGTGGATCCCTGCCATAAACAAGCCATGCAACAGAAGGAGGAAACTAGTACAGAAGAGAGTAAAATCCCAAGAAGGAAAGACATCCCTGATCAGTATCAGCAAGAAACTACAATCCCTCATAAAATCATCTAAGGCTAGCTTCGAAAGAAACATTGCCAATGACTCCAAAGATAACCACAAAGCTTTCTTTAGCTATGTCAAGAACCTAAGTGGAAACTCTCAGATTTGCTCTGAGTTAGTGCAGAATGGCACAAAATACACTGAACCGACTGATATTGCCAACATTCTGGCAGACAGGTTTAGTGCAAACTTCACCCCCTAAAGGGCCCATAACCATACCAGAAGAATGTAGTGCCCTGACAATCACTGACACACAGGTTAAAACAGCCCTATCCAAAGCTAAAAATACAACTTCAATGGGACCGGACAGTGTCCCAGGCTGTGTCTTACATGAACTCCAAAATGAACTAACCCCTCACTCAAACAGACTGTTCAGACTCAGCCTCTCTACAGGCTACGTACCCAAAGAGTGGTGCACAGCTACAGTTATACTGCTTCACAAAGGTGGAGTGACAATGGACCCCAGGAACTATCACCCTATAAGCCTGACTAGCCTGGTCTGCAAGGCTATGGAGCACATCATCATGGAACACATTAACAGAAACATTGGGAACCTCCAAACATTAGACCCTACCCAGTATGGCTTTGTTAAGGGCAGATCTTGCCTCCTAAACCTGGTGGACTTCTTTGAGACAGTTACCAAGGCTTTAGACGAGGGAAAGGAGGTCCACACAGTCTATCTAGACCTCGCAAAGGCTTTCAACACCATTCCCTATTCTGGTATTATAGACAAGCTCACCAGCCTGAACATAAACCTCTACGTCACGAGATGAGTTGCCACTTGGCTCATGGATAGAACCCACATAGTGAAAGTTGCAGGCTCTATGGCCAACTCTAAACCGGTTACAAGTGGCATCCCCCAGGGCTCAGTCCCGGGACCGCTCCTGTTTGGTATATACTTTTCAGAGGTACAGGCAAGCACAGGAGGACTATGGCTGACCAAGTTCGCAGACGACTACAAACTGGAGGCCATAACTGGCTCTCCAGCTGATACAGGCATCCTTCAGAAGGGTCTCACTGAGATGGATACCTGGTGTCAAAATCATGGCCTCAAGCTAAATGCCAAAAAGTGCATAGTCATCCCCTTTGGAAAAAATAAAGTACCCATGAACTACACACGTGGTAGTCCCCTAAATACAGAAAATGTAATAAGGGATCTGGGGACCCAAGTAGATAGTAATCTCTCCTTTGATAATCATATTGCCAAGGTAGTTAGAAAATCTTTCTATGTGGCCCACCTGTTCACAAAAGGGTTCACATCTAGAATAAAAGAGGTTATTGTGCCCCTCTACTCCTCACTCTTCAGACCCATCATAGAGTACAATGCCCCATTTTAGATGTACCTTACAAAATAACCTGCAACAGCTGGAAAGACCACAGAAGTACCTCATCAAGAGGATTACTGGCCTCAAACAGATGCCCTATGCAGCCCGACTGAAGAAACTCCAACTGTACTCGGTTGCATACCGCTTACTCAGAGGTGATCTCTGCCTGACATACAAGGCCATGTCCAACCCAGAATTGATGGACATGCTCCACCTAAAAAAAAACAAATCCCCAGGAGCCATACACTCTAGGGAGCTAAACCTCACCACAATGATAAATAGGACATGCTGGAGGGATAGATTCCTGTCCCAGAGACTCCCCATGCTTTGGAACAGAATTCCAAACTACATTAGGCAGAGCCCCTCACTAACGCTCTTCAAGAGAAACCTTGACGAGTGGATGGGAAACAGAAAATTTACCCCGTGGATCACTGCAGTGGCTCTGCTTGACAGAGGCACAGGAAACTAAAGGCTCTGCTGGACAGAGGAACAGGGAGCTAATCTAAGGGGACAGCAAATGCCAACACATTCTGGCTAGGCTTATAGATGCCCTCGGGCAGATAGCCTAGGACTTACCTATGAACCTATGAACATATATGGTTTCACTGATTGGTACTTTTGTGGATTTGTTATGTAAGTGTTAGAAATCCACATGTTCTACAGAAAGAAAGAAAAATGCCCAGTGACACTGTTGAGTATAATGGAACTGAAAAGGCTGCATGTCCATCCAGATGATCTGAGATTGCATGGTCCTTATCACCAATATGTTGTGCTAATTACTTTATTCCACCAGTATGTAATTCTAGTTACTTTATTCCTCAGTATGTTAAACAGCTCACTCTTCATCTGTAACATGAAGCTTACATTTACCAGAAGAATGGGAGGTACTAAGCCTTATCACCTTTTAGTGCCTTTGGTGCAAGAGTTATATGAAAAAAAAAAGAATGCTAGACAATAAAGCAAAAAACAGTTTGTCCCATATCTCTCAACCTGTAGACATTGAAAGTAGGTAAATCCAGCCAAATATCTGGACATTTAATTAGCATAACATTTGAATACCAAATAGCACTACTCTTCCCACTTCCATTAAGAATGTTGTATACTACTTAAAAAACAGAGATTGACAAAAATGATGGAAAAATATAAGCACATTATCAAAGAGACTGTTTAAAATCTGTAGACACAAAGTGAACCAAATTGCAAAATTCTACCATTTAAAGTCATTTGTTTTTGATTCTGAAAAAAAGGGAGATGTAAGATGTGTGTTCTCTTTGTTTATATTATTGCTGTCACCAGTTTGTTGGTCATGTAGCATGGTTTTCTGTGTACTACACAACTTCAAAAATCACTTTCATTAAGAAAATTGAGTGAAGGGGTAAATCAAGCTTCAAAATAGTGATACACCCGGAAAAATAAGTATATCATATGCAGGGGTAAATTGGACCTGAATATAGGGACAATCCTCCAAAACAGGGTCAGTTAAGTGTTCTGGTTTGTCCCGGGTTAACCTTACCTGAATTGTTAGGAAGTTTCTTGGCCTGCACATCAGTAGAAATAGTAATCCTTCTTCAACTTTTAGCCAGTCAACTGCATTATTCATCCTCCTGCATAATAACTGTATATCTGCCTCACCCTCAGAGAGTGGTGGTAACAAATTCTCTTTTATTGTGTTTAGTATGGTAGGACATAGCCCATCCAGTCCCCTTAACTTAACACAGTGTAAACTCTGTAAGCCAGATTCATAAAGGTTACCACAAAATGTATACTTTGTGTACACTTTCTGAATTCAAGAATAACCCTACCACTGCTTGTCCTGTGCATTCACTCAGAAAGATTACACTAAGTGTGCACATTGTGGTAACCTTTATAAATCTGCCCTTATATCTCTCATTACATTTTCTGAAATTAATTCAAACTCTACATACCAGAAGTTTTTCCTTACCTTTTGTTCTAAACAATTAGCAGAGGCCCCCTGTCGTGCATATCTACATTATGTTGTTGTCTTATGCCCCCCCCCCAGTAAAAGTCCCTTGATAATTTCTAGTCTCTATCCCCCCCTTTTTTGCAGTCAGTAAGCCCTCTCCTTTTGCAGATTTTTGCAACAGTCAGATGCCTCAAACATCTCCCTAATTCTGCCACAGTTCATGTCCTCTTCTGCAGATGATAATGTCCTATGTCACCAACTAATTCTCCATCTCACACTGTGATTAAATTGAGATGGACAAATGCACTCAAGCTGTCTCATGATGTGTGATTCCATTGCTACCATTAAGACCTACTGTTAAATTGTTTCTCATTTTGAACCAGCAAGTGAACGTACTGAGCAAGAACTGTGGATATGACAGTGATGAATAGCAAAAGGAGATACCTGCCACAAAGATGGATAAATAAGGTCCTGCAGGAATGTATGAAGAAGTAGAGCTGAGTTGTTTTTGGCTGAAAATGTGTCATAATTAATAGCTACTGGAAGTTAACGAGAATAACATGTCATACAAAGTATTATTGCATTAGAAGCAGCAATACACTTCTGTCAACTGCCTTTCACTTCTAATCTTCGCTGATTCATCTCAGATGAAAATGTTCCAACCTACAGCATCCATCCATAAGAACTGAACATAGACACACCTAGCATAATCTGTTTTTGCCAAAGGGTAACTTCAGACTTTAGAATTCCCAAATAATGGAGGATATCATTTCAACCTTTGGATCATTTTTTAGCCTCAAGGTAGCTCAGGATTTGCCCAGAATTCCTGTTTTTGTATAAACAGGAGCTAGAGAGTTCTTATGCAATGAAACATACACATTTCATTGCTCATCTGGTTAAAGGAGATGAGTCAAGCAGTCAAATGTAATGATTCTGTTTATATAGTGAATACAGTTTTTGTAATGCAGTGAATAATGTAATAAGATCATCGAATAAATACAATTTGGTCCAAGGGATAGGTATAAACCCTACATAGTCCTAAACTTGCTGCTTCTCACAGACTGTATTTCAAACTACAAAACTGCATAGAACTGAAAGCTTCAGTACATCTTGTATGTTACAGCTAGCAATAAGAAAATAAAGATGATAGAAGTCAAGTATGAGATGTTTGGGATGCAAGGGCGCAGCACAACATTGGAAGTACGACAGAGTAAAGAGTAGAGGACGCATTTTTTACAGAAAGGGTAGTGAATGTATAGTTCAACATCCAAATGGAGCTGATGAAAAACCAGTGTTGGCATGAGTATAAAGGCGCAGGCAGGGACGAAAGCCGTCAGTATTTAGACAGAGAAGGCAAACTTATCTCTTCTCCAAACTAGGTGTGAAAAGGCACGTACGTGGCCTCCTACATGGTGACAATGCTGCATTTTAATTATGGTATAGTAATCATACAGCAGACACATTTTAATATTTACATAAGTGCTAGTAAAAATAATTATAGATGGCAAAGTTGTCATCGCATTCTCATCGCAAAATATTTTTGTAAAGTTATTACTAAATACAAAAAATGATTAGATTCATTTTATTTTGAAACAAAACTGTGAAAATATATTTTTTGAAAAAATAACTGTTTCAAAAATATTGCAAAGGCTTCTTAAAATATATATCATTTTATCCATCATAATATGTCATTTCATGTATGTTGTAAAGATCTTAGTCAGTCACTTCACTGAAATGTTAAATGAAAGTGGAAATTGTATGTATTTTCATAAACAGTTTATATCTTCAAAATCTTATATGATAAATATATCTTATATGATATGATATATCATATGATATATGATATGAAGAGTCAAAGATGATTTATCATGATTTGACATTTTACATGGTGTCATGGATTGTTTTGCTGATTTTTGTAATATTAAAGCCATAGATTGCTTTCATATTTTCACAGCTAGGCATTTAAACCCTAGATACAGATACACTACTAGTGAGTCAGCGGGCAGTGCACTCACTTCATGACAGTAAGATCAGAATGCTGTGGGTTCTACTCCAACATTAGGTACTTAGATCAGTGTTTCTATATGGAGATTGTATTGCAGCTGTGGGGAAGGGGCAGCACTCATGAAGTGCCGTTCTTCAGATGATATATTAATCTGAGATCCCCTCTCTTTGAGATGGTTGTAGCTTATGTGGATATAAAGGATCTCAAAACATGTATCAGGAAAGGGGGACTAATAATATGTAAAATGCAAGTAAAGAAAGTAGCGTTTAAAAAAGTATCAAGCAGTCTGTTGCAGGAACATACAAAAGCCACTTTAGATCATAAAAAAATAACTGTAGAAGTATGAACTCTAAAAAAAAATAAACAAAAGAAAATATAAAAGAAGCAGAGTGATAGAGTGTATCTCTAGTTACTAGTGTTATTTTGTTTTTTCTAAAGTCTCAAACTGCATCATATTCCTGCTTTGTTATAAAGCAGTTCCCACTGGTCTCTCCAAACAATGACAAAGCAGTAGCTGCAGTCATGTCTCATTTGTTGTGTAGTCCCCTTGGTGAACCATGGATACAACCTCTTTTAATATATTTCCTAAATTTGCCTACATATCTTTTTCTAGAACACTCCATAATCATTATATTCTAGCATACACAAGAAGTCATGCTGCTGTTTCTTTCCACACACTAACACATTAGTACGAGGTCTGCCTTTCCTTTTTACATTTCTGTTTCAAGGAGGTCCTTATTAGTAATATTATACACACTCAGTTGTTGTTGTTGTTGTGTCTTTCGGCTTTTCCCGGTTAGGGGTCGCCACAGCGGAACTCTGGTGTACAACCTTCAACGAAGGTATGCCCATTCACGCATGTCTCCACACAGAAGACATTCTAGCTGAGAATCAAACAGGACAACGTCTTACTGTGAGGCGACAATGCTACCGCAGCACCACCACCGCAGAATGCGGGCAAAAATCCAGAGGTTTGACTCTACCTTAATCTGACCCCTTCTCAGCTTTATTCTGTTCTGTGTGGTAACAACTTGTGCCTTATCTTTCTGCTATCATACTGCAACATTACTTTTTATTTATTTTTTTAATTTATTTGTTTGAATGTCAGGCATTGCAGTTTCCATGCCTTCTGCCAGTGTATCGATTCCTGTCTGACACCCTAGAACTCCAATATTACACCACCATGTATACAAAATCTTTCATATATTTTTTTGCAAAAATAATATTAAACATTGACCATAATTCAGAATGAATACAACTCCTCTGTTTACTGTCTCAGTTTTTCCCTCAATCTGTACTTTTGCAAATTCAACAATAAACTCTAATGGCTCAATTTACCAAACATTTTAGTTACATGTTTTCCATACAACCCCCACTTCCTCCTGCTTATATGAAAAACTACACTATTTAACTTTACTAACAAATACCCCCCCCAAGTCGTTTCATTTTATTACCCCACCCATTTCTTCCCCAACCCAGTTATTAAAATACTTATTCATTCCTAATGGTATTATCTTTGTTAGTATCGTCTATCTTATAATATGTTTAATAACACTACCAGCTGGTAGTTTTTCAAATTCATCCTGTTATCCTGTTATAGATTATTTGTTATCCCTTTGTCTGGCTCAGGTTCCCCTCTGATACCATTCAGTAAAGTCCTGCAGAAAGCTGAGCTCCTGCTGTGGTTCTTACATTTGATGGAGTGCATGTCCTAGCTCATCCTTAGAGGTATATTGCCCTACTCCTTCAGTTTCTGCAAGCCTGTGTCTTATTTTAGCATCTGTTTATCATCAATCAACTCTTTAGTCACTTCTTCACAAAAAATTCTTTCTTTTCATAACAAATGTACATCATCTTGTCTCATCCCATTTTGCAAATAAGTACTTCAGGTGTCATTGTACTACTTTTGTTAAGTCTTCCTTTCTGTAAAAATTCTCATTGAACTTTTCACTCTTGGCATCCAGGTGCTTTTTGGCTAACACAAATGGAGGCACCATCTCTTGTCTTCCTTGCACCATTTCATTTTATCTGTAATGCCAATTTCAAGTCTTTGTTCTGTTTCTGTAACTTCTGTACACTGTACCATACAGTCAGAAAATATCATGACCATTCCCTTAATGTAGATGTATTATTATGCTCTCACACTTCCTTTGTATCTCTTTGGAAGCAACTGCCATACTATCTTAGACTGATAAAAGCCCAGTGTTCCTAATGGTCTTAAAAAGAGAGAAAATACATCTTATTTCTCTCTTTTCATGGAATATCTAAAGTTACTTTAAAATTTACTGTGCCTGTATCCTAGGTTTGCAGTACATCACTATAATGTCACTCATTTCACATCACTTTTTCCAGCAACATCTGTTTATCCTGCTGATGAGCTTTTCCATTGGCTAAGACCAGGAGACAGAGTGGGTAATCCACAATTTTTACAACTGAACCCAAAGTTTTTGTAGCCTCAGAGTTAATTATATTAATTAACGGGGTTAATGGGTTAAGTTCTATGCACTAGGGTTTAGTGTGGCTTTAACCCCCCCCAAACAAAAATATGTATTGTCTGCCTGGTCTGTTGGTCTCAACCATATGGGCTTCGCAGAAAAACAACAAAAAAAAGATCAACAAGATAGACCATATTCACAAAAATAAACCAACAGACAAATAAATACATTTAGTTCTGTTTGAATAAACCCTCTTTTATATGCACCCCATCTAACTGAAGTTTTAACTAAATTCAGATGGACTATTTCCATTGAGTATTTATTTTCACAACTTTTAATTCTAGCAAGCATTTCCATCCATTACCATGGGCTTCATTAGGTGAAAGTACATGCCAGCTTTAAAAGGTTCAGCCAGCGGTTGTGGCAGACAGGGGATAGAGTACAGAGTATGGTCCAGGTGACCCAAGCTTAATTAGCATCACAGATGCCCAGTGAAGCAGGCACAGGAGGAAAGCCATGCCCATCCTGGGAGGGGGGCAAAGCTGGTCTTAGACTGCCTCAGTTCTGCAAATGCATAGACCTGGGTAGGTGTTATGATCACTAAGCCACATTTCGAGATAGCCTTCATTGTGCATGCACAGAAATGTGTAGCTGAATGGTAAAGGCACTGTAGGCCTCCACGGTGCTGTGGATCTCTTGTCCCTCCACTCAGTGGTCAGGTTAGGAACATCATAAATTACCCCATAACTGAGATGCTGGTGACAGCATAAAGAAAGCTCATGGCTTCCTAAGAGATGGCTCCTCTGGACTGCACTTATCAGTGGACTTCTGTGAAACACCCAGTATATGGGAACAAATAGTCTGTAGTCTGGCAGGGGAAAGGCTGGATGTTTGGCAAGCATAAGGCAAACAGGCACCTAGAAAAGAACTTTAAAAGGTTGTATTTATATCTATCTTTAGAGATAAATGCATTTATTTTATTTATTTACATTTGTTAAATGGGTAGTGTCTGACTGGGTTGATAAAAATCCATTTTCAGCAGAGACTGGAGGAGAAAAGCTCCACAACAAAAAGAACATTATTAAGGTACAAGCAGTAAACTTAGTTTTAGTAGTACATTGCTAACAATATGTAAATAAACTTAATGCATGCAGGCATATCATTAGTACACTGAATGTTTAGTGGTACTGGACCATCTTCTTGTTGCTGGAATGTTGGAGTTATCAGCTGAAAACAAAAGGGACACATTATCATGAATTATGGCCAAGATCCAGGACTGTTCTGTGACCATTAAAAACACAATACGTAAATAAACTTAATGCATAATACTAATATTCAATACATACACATACATACACATATAAATATATATATATAATGAGTTTAAATATATATATATATATATATATATACACACACACACACACACACACACATATATGTGTGTGTGTGTGTGTGTGTGTGTGTGTGTGTGTGTGTGTGTGTGTGTGTGTGTGTGTATGGTTTTGGTGGCAGAGTTTGCTCTAGTGAAGATTTTTCTAAGAATCATTACTAGGGAAAATGGGAAGGGAGTGGTCTGTGGAAAAGACCCCATACAATTAACCGATTCAGTGTTTTTTGTTGTTGTTAGTATTACAGTGTAAGACAATCAGGTTAAAAAATAAAGGGTATAAGCAGCCAGCCAGTGTGGCTTGCTATGGTTCCATATCATTATTACACTGAATGTTTAGTGGTATTGGACCACCTTCTTGTTGCTGGAATGTTGGAGTTATCAGCTGAAAACAAAAGGGACACATTATCATGAATTATGGCCAAGGTCCAGCACTGTCCTGTGACCATTAACATGGTAATTACAGTGACCCGACCTCAGGGGCTATTTAGAGCTGAAGAAAAAAAAAAAAAAAAAAACAACTAAGGATGAGGAATTTACAACTATAGTGAGATGTTTCTTTGATTACCAAGTCCAGGCCACAATGCTTGATCTGTGTGCCTGATAACAAAAGCAAAAAAAATCTAAAGATGAATGTGTTTGAGTCCAGTTAGTGAAGTGGATGTGAGGGGGAATAGGAATGCAGGTAGGTGGAAAAGCCACAGTGTCCCTACAAGGTTCCCATGAGTCCATCTAGTCTTCTTTACCTTACTGAAGCAAAACTAAAACAAGAACTGTAGCCACTATAACCTGTGAAATTATTGGGGGTAGAGGAAGTTAACACAACTGATAACCTTGGGAGGGGGGTTATGGCAATTCAGAATTCCATTATTGTGGGTAGGCTCTCCAGCTTGGAAGTGTGAGGAATCTGGTACTGGCAGTTTGATGAAGAGGTTTAAGATGACATCCTGCTAGACCTAGACCCTGCAGCATTCCTGGGTTTGATTCCCACAACCTCCTTTTGCCTACTGTGTGAATCTGAGTAAGTCACTTAACCAGACATTGCTCCCAGGTTGTCCCTGAAAAGGGATTCTGTATCTAGTGGGCCTTCCTGGTTAACAAATGTATATTATTATTATTATTATTATTAGTATTATTATTATTATTATTATTGTTATTATTATTATTATTATTAATAACGTTCATATACAAAGTGATAAGTGGAGCTCAGTGTATTTGTGGGCAGAATTTGTATGACCCTGCATCCTAAGGAGCCCTACAAAGCTATTCATTTGACCATGGCTAAGAATTTAAGGGCCCACGTGAGTTAAAATGCAATCAGCCAGACAGTTTTAAATATAGATAAGTGAGCTGTGGGTCTGGTACCTGTCTAAGTGCTGATTCTTGTCTAAGAGAAGACCTGGGGAATATAAGCCAGTGAGGCAAGTGCTCCCTGATGCTGTTACAAATAGTAAAGATGGCTGCAGAGGTTTTGTAAAACAACATGAAAGAAAAATAAAGTGTAACAAAAGCTCCTAAGAAAAAACAGAAATAAAGAAATGCATATGAACTTGCCAATGAGTGGCTAGTAAGAAGTGTCCATCTCGGAAGCACTGTTGCAACTGGCAGGCTACATCGGTTCTCCAGCTGTTCAAAGCTCATTCCCAGCATGCAAAATATTGATAAATCTCCACATGATCATTACTGGGGTTATATTAACATCAGGTAGTACAGTGTTGTAGGGCTACATTAAAAGTCTTGCTTCCTTACTGCATACTTTGTGCATTGTGCTGTGGTTGTTTGTTTCACTGAGGATCTTAACTGCATTCAATCCAGTCTCAAATATATTGATTCCCAGAATATAAAACACAACACATATAGAAGCACTGCATTTATTTGTTGGTAGTATACTGGACATTTGAAACCACTAATGAGAATAGAGAACTTATCCTTGGCTCAGGACTTGAAAATTCAATTCATGACCATAGATCTATACTTACTGTAAATGTGTAATGCATAAGTACTGTTTTCTTGGTTTGTTGCAAATGGTGATTGCTAGCCATATAGCTATATAGCTATTTCTGTGACAGATTATAATCACTTTTAGTTTGGCCCATAATTGTGTGCTATGGAGAGGAAAGGTTGGAATAATATAAGCAAACAACAATGCAGAATTATGCAACATAGAAAACAATTACCTAAACAGTTACCATTAACATAACACAAGCACCCAGTTCAGATTTGCACTCCTTATCTTTACTTGTTTCTCTCCAAATGAATGATTTTTTTCACAGTAAAACTGAGGTTTGAAGAAAGCTTTACTGGAGGCTTTTTTATTGCTGGCTGTTAAGCCACAATTAAGTTTAAAGATGAGTAATAAAACTGCCTTGCTGATTGATGCCAGTGCAGCCTTAGGCAGACCTTCAGTGTGATAGTTTGTTATTTGTCAGAAAAGCCATTCTGCAGTTCATGGAAACTTACATCACTGACCACCATCTGACTGCTGAGGACTGTAAGCACTTGCTGAACATCAGTCAGTGTGGTCAAGAAGGACACTGCAACTGGTATTGGGCCATCTTATTTATGAAGAAGGTAGCGCTGTAGAAGGGAGTAGGTTAGACAGGGCATCTGCCATCTTTCAGGGAGCACTGAATCTATCAGACTGACTGTTTTGTAAAGTAGTTTGCTAGTGCCTTAAAAGATTGCAGTTGTGATTACTTAATGACAACTTGTAAACTACCAAATTGTTCTTTAAAAGTTTGACAGTTTACAGGTGATCATTACTTAAAGACAGCAGGGCTGAGCACCACCAAATGGTTGACTGCATATGGTGCAAAGCTCCTTTGCTACATACAGCTCTAGGCAAGCCTTGTTCCTTACTAATTAGCAGTACAGTTACTGACTTACATATGCACAAGTCCAACACAAAAACTACTCTCTGCCCCATAATGTGCATGTGATCAATGCTTTGCCAGCTAGCTTTGTCCCACACAAGAAAATGAATAAGCATGTTAATTGTTTAAGGGTCAGTGAGACGGCCTGATAATACATTTTTGGGTGGAGGTCAAAGACAAATAGCTTTTCTCGTTTACTACAGTGATACAAACTACTACAGTAGTCCGTTATGCTTTTTTTACTGCAGAAAAGGAGCTCTAGGCTCCAAAACGAATAGTTTTCATACCAATATCACAGTCATCCCTTTCCTTAAAGAGTGGTGCATTATTCAGTTCTATCAAGTCATATCCTGTGCCTACTGAGACCAAGCAGATTTTGTTTCACAAAAGCACTGTTGCTGACCATTAACTGACTGACATGTACAGTGTCCTAAAGCTATGGTTATACCAAGTTTCAGGTTATGATTCTCATAAGCTGTAGAAATGACAGAGTCACATACCTCTCAACTGTCCAGATTTTAGCAGAATGTCCAGGTTTTTACCTTATATTTTTGGTCTATTCCTTATAACATTTGTGGTTTTCTGGCAAATCACTGGGATGATCTGAGGATTCAGGCCCTTCAAAAATATATCAAAGCAATATTTAAAATCTGTCCCTATTGTTGGGCCTTTCCCCCCCATTTTCTTAAGTTCTGTCCAGATTTCTTGCACTAAGAGGTTGAGAGGTATGGACAGAGAATATTAAACATGAGATACATCAAGAGGCACAAATAAGTAATTCACTTTATATATAGCATACCACCACTGGTTACCGGAAACTTATTACAATAAAAAGTTATACATATGTTTTCACAAACAGCCTTGTAAGAAATATTTCATGCCTATTGGCGACAAGGTAACATACTTAAAGATTCTAACCTTTATGTACAGGAGTCATATAAAGGATAGATAACATTTTAAATGAGTGAGAGAGAGTGGAAATTATTTAGCTCTGTTGGCCTAAATTCACCTTGTCTTTTTGTGAGATTAACAGACATCACTTAAACTGTATAGCATGGACTGGTAATAGCTGTGTCTCACCTCACTCCTTTATAAACTAGTTCTTTGCTAGCTATCTCAGTATTTTGCCCTCAGTGATATCCAAATAACAACTTGTTCCAATCTGTGACAACCATTTTTGTAAAATAATTCTTCCTGGGAACCTTCCAGTATGCCCCATCACTGTCCATTGCAGGAAACTGTATGTGGTATTTTTCATACAGCTCCTTGTAAACAGTTTTCTATTAGTATGTCTTTGTTACTCTTTGAATTCAGTGAGGACACTTAAATGCTTCATTTTTGACCCCACATCCTGATTTTCAGTGCTTTTATTCTCCATATATAGTCCTTCCAAAATCTTGATACACTCTCATCTTCTCTGAATTAAAGTTTTAGCATTTTACTGAAGTAAATATTGCTTGTAATTCTTATGAATAAAGGAAATAAATACCATTTCCTCAGCTTTAAATTCCTCTTGCTCCCTTGGGCACCATTTCTTACACATACTCACTATCTCCTCCACCCCACCCCCACCCCCACAGACATATATATATATATATATATATATATATATATATATATATATATATATATATATATATACACTATATATATATATATATATATATATATATATACACTATAGATATATATATATATATATATATATATATATATATATATATACACTCTGTACTGTTTAATTAGGAAAATAAATGCTGACAACCAGCTGGGGACAGAAAAGGGAGAGAGCCTGATGGATTCCATGTCAGCAGATTATATAGTGAGACACAGGCCACCCTACCACTGCCTGGGTCAGACATGTAGGGCAACAGCTATATCTTTATATCAGGGTTAACTTCAGACAGGAGCCAGGACTTTCACTGAAGCAAATGCGCTGATCTGATGTCTTTGTAAGATATCCAAAAGACAGGAAATTGGTTATTGCATTTCAGGAAGGTTACTACCATGTTTTCAATAACTTGAGCTGGAATTCCATCCCTTCTTGTGCACAGAGGGTTGTTCACATTCTTTACATAGTGACCACAATATTCACTCCAGATATTAGAAATTCATATGTATATATGACATTAAAAACACACACACACACACACACACACACACACACACACACACACACACACACTGTCTCTCTCTGTCTCTGCTTCATTCACTTACCATTTGCAGAAAGCTCTGTGATTTAAGTACAGAACAGATTTTTAAAGTTGTTGTTTTTCATTTAGTTTTAAAAGACAGTTCCAAAACAGTAAAATATGTACTTTAAGTGGCTGTTTTTTATTTAAAGAATGATTTAAGTTACTAGCAAGTAAATAACTTAGAATCAGCAGAGCAGAGATCAGTAATACTTGTAAAATAACAGAGCACAGTGTCTGTTAATAATAAAAAGTACCACGTGTAAGGTAGATAGGATTATGCATCATTAGGACAATCATTGAGTATAATCCCCCTTCTGACATGTATCTGTCCAGGCAAATGCAAAAAATGGAATGCCCACAGAGATGCTTTCCAAAAAGGATACAAGGCCTAAACAATACATCCAATCTGGAACGCCTCAAAGCTCTGTCACTATATTCAGACTGCTAAAAGGTGACTTGTGTCTAGCATTCAAGGCATCCTATAATCAATTACTGATGGACTTACTTTATATCTGCAAGTCAAATGGTATCAACATTAGCAAAACAGTTTAGAGGGGCAAGTATATCTGGCAGAGGATACCACTGCTCTGGGACAAACTTCCTATCCACAAACAAGCTCATCCCTGACCACATTCAAGTATAACTTGAATCAATAGATGGAAAATAGGAAATATACCCAAGAACTCCATCTCCTGTGCCAAAGTCAGGGGCATTGGAAAGATATGCATGTAAGTGAAATTCTCTAACCTTATAGACAAATGGAATGAGTCAAGCAGAATGTGTTTATAATTAAACTAGTCTATGTTTGTCAGGTAGTTCAGTTCTGACTTCCCAAATTCCCTTTAAAAATGGCAGTAAGGTAGCTCAGCTGCTAGGATCTGCCTCAGGTGCTTAAGGGTTTGTGGATCAGTCCGCACCTCCGTTGACTTTGTGGCACTTGTATGCTCTCTCCATGTCTGCACAGGATTTCACCAGGTACACTAGTTGCTTCTCAGAAACATGCTGCTTGGTTGAGCATTTGCCTTTTATGGCTTGGGACATGGATGAAAAATGTCTTTGTAGGGTCATGCCACTTACCTGGTAAATAAATCATCATCATCAGCCCCCTTTTTCCCATTTTTTTTCTACATGGGGTTGGGATGTCATTTTAACTGTCGCCAACTCTCTCGATTCAGTGCCACACTCCTGCCTTCTTCAACACTCATGTTTGACTCACAGATCTTTTTTCACACAATCCATCCACCTCTTTGCTGGATGTCCTCGCTTCCTCTTACCTTCTTGCAGTCTGTCCCAAATCTTCCTCGCCAGATTGTCTTCTGCTTTTATGCACATGTGTCCAAACCACCGTAATCTGTTCTCGTTGATCTTTTCTGCAATTGGAGCTACTTTGGCTTCTGCTCTTATGTCCTCATTTCTTCATCTGTCCCATAGTGTACATCCTACCACCCTTCTCAGGCACTTCATTTCCACCACCTCTAGCTTCTTCAACTGTTCTGCTTTTACTGCCCAGGTTTCCATACCATACAGTAGTACTGGTCACACCACTGTCTTGTACACCTTACTCTTCAGCTTCTTTGGCATTCTTCTGTTATAGACTACACCTGACACACTATGCCAGTTGGCTGCAGCCCCTGTGATTCTAGCTTTGACCTCTTCATTCAGACTTCTCTTCTCCTCAACCACTCCTCCCAGATACTTGAAGCTGTTTACCTGTTCCACTATCTTCCCTTCTATCTCTAGTCTCAGCTTCTTCTGATTTCCCCAATTTGTTGCCATTACCACTGTGTTAGCTCTGCTTAGTTTCATCCCATGTGCCTCCAGTTTTGTATTCCATTTGCCTATCCTTTGATGAAGTTCTAGCACAGAGTCTGCCTGTAATGCCACATCGTCTGCATACAGCAACTTAATTGATCTGCCTCCTCTGACCTGTTTGCTAATGTAGTCCATCACCAGTATGAACAGCAGTGAGCTCAGAGCTGAACCCTGGTATACACCTAATCCCACTGGGAACCCCTCTGTCAGCTCGAACACTGTTCATACTTGAGTCATTGGGTCCTTGTACATAGCCTGCACTAATTCTACCAATGTTTCTGGGAATTCAAACCACTGCTGTACTGCCCAGATCAGCTTTCTTGGGACCTTGTCATATGCTTTCTCCAAGTCTAGGAATGCCAAGTTGGACTTTCTCCTGATATCTAGCTTCTTCTCAAGTGGGACTATATCATATGAGTGAATCACACAAATTCCAAACGCTTATAATATCGAACGTACCAGACCTCAAACTTCCTATTGTGGGGGGGTGCACCCCCCACACCGCCCCCTGCTAAATATATATTCCAACTCTGAGATTGCACTACAGTGAAGAAAGGGCAAATATCCCATTCTTCACTGTACCGCAATCTCAAAAAAAGCACTTCGAGGTCCGGTACTTTCAATATTATGACCGTTCGCAATTTATAGGTTCATAGGTTCATACTAGGCTATCTGCCCTGGGGCAATTATAAGCCTAGCCCGATTCTGTATGGCTTACACCACCCCTTGATTTGAGTATACTGTGCCCTTTTTAAGGTTTAGTTTACTGTGCCTCTGTCTAATAGTGACACGGGAGTAATCCCTGGGACAAACCTATGATCCCCCATCCACTTATCGAGATTCTTCTTGAAGAGATTCAGTGAGGTGCTCTGCCTCACATGAACTGGAATTCTATTCCAGAGCAAAGGGAGCCTCTGGGTTATGAACCTGTCCCTCCAGCAAGTTCTATTTATTTCTGTGCTGAGGTTCAAGTCCCTCGAGCGTGTGGCTCTAAGGGATTTAGATTTACTGAGGTGGAGCATGTCCATTAATTCTGGATTTGACATAGCTTTGTATGTCAGGCATAGATCGCCTCAAGTAGGCGGTATGCAATTGAGTAGAGCTGGAGTTTTTTAACCGAGCAGCATATGGCATCTGTTTGAGACCCTTGATCCTCTTGGTGAGATACTTTTGGGGTCTTTCTAATTGCTGCAGGTGTCGGGTAAAGTACATCCCAAAAGGGGCATTGTATTCTATGATGGGCCTGATGAGGGATGAATAAAGGGGCACGATTACCTCTCTTGATCTAGATGTGAAACCCTTCGTGATGAGGTGGGCTATGTAGAAGGTCTTTCTAACCACTTTGGCAATGTGGTTTTCAAAGGAGAGATTGCTATCAACTTGGGTCCCCAGGTCCCTAATAACTTTCTCTGTACTTAATGGGTTTCCGCCTATGTGGTAATTTGTGGGCACATTGTTTTTGCCAAAGGGTATGACTATACATTTTTTGGCATTTAGCTTCAAACCATGGCGCTGGCACCAGTTATCTGTCTCTGTGAGACCTTTTTGAAGGATGTTTGTGTCAGCTGGAGAGTTGATTATGGCGCCCAGTTTGCAGTCGTCTGCGAACTTGGTGAGCCATAGTCCTCCACATTTGCCTGTACCTCGGAAAAGTATATACCGAACAAGAGTGGTCCCAGGACAGAACCCTGTGGGACGCCACTTGTGACCGGTTTGCGTCTGACATGGCTCCAGCAACTCTCACTCTGTGGGTTCTGTCTTTGAGCCAGTTTGCGACCCATCTTGTGACATAGGGGTTTATATTTAAGCTGGATAGCTTATCTATGATGCCCGAGTGGGGTATTGTGTCAAATGCCTTTGCAAGGTCCAGATAGGCTGTGTGGACTACCTTCCCTTCATCTATGGCTTTGGTGACTGTTTCGAAGAAGTCAATCAGGTTCAAAAGGCAGGATCTGCCCTTGACAAAGCCGAACTGGGTAGGATCTAGTGTCTGTAGGTCCCCAATGTCTTTGTTTATGAGCTCCATGATGATCCTGTCCATAGCCTTGCAGACTAAGCTAGTCAGGCTTATGGGGTGATAGTTTCCAGGGTCCGTAGAGGCTCCACCTTTGTGGAGTGGGACCACTGTTGCTGAACGCCATTCTGTGGGCACATATCCTGTAGTGAGGCTGAGATTGTATAGCTGTTTTATTTGAGGGATTAGTTCCTCTTGTAGTTCATGTAGGGCGCAACCTGGGACGCCATCTGGTCCCATGGAAGCAGTGTTTTTTGCTTTGGAGAGGGCAGCCTTCACCTGAGCATCTGAGATGTTTGGGAGGCAGCCCTCTGCCGGGATAGATACTTGCTCTTTTGGTGGGGGGGGGGGGGGTTTGCACTGAACCTGTCTGCCAGGATATTGGCGATGTCTGTGGGTTCAGTGTATTTTTGTCGTTAGAATCAACTCAGAACAAGTCTGGGAGTTGCATCCCAGGTTTCTAACATAACTGAAAAAAGCCTTATGATTGTCTTTGGTGTCCTGTGCAATTTTACTCTCGAAGCTGGCCTTGGAGGATTTTATGAGGGATCATAATTTTTTGCTAGTACTGATCAGAGATGCCTTCCCTATTAGGGATTTTGCTCTATCATGTAGTAGCTTCCTCCTTCTGTTGTACAGTTTATTTATGGCAGGGGTCCACCAGACTGGACGCCTGCCTTTGGATGATTGGATCTTGGTTTTGTTTGGGATAGCATGATCCATGCATTCCTGGAGATGTCTGTAGAATGCATTTATATAGGATTCTGCAGTTTGGGCTGTAGTTTCCACTGGCCCTGGGGCCTTGAAGGATTCCACTTCGGTTTTGAGAAGTGAGAAGTTTGCTTTGAGAAGTTTTTCACTGTGGTTTTCTGGGCTGGGGTGGGGTCGGGATGTGGACATCCAGTGAAATTAATTTATGGTCTGATCTTGCCAATGAGGATATACTTCTGGTGTGGAGCATAGAGTCCCCATGTTGGTAATGATCAGGTCTAGTATGTTGTCCCCTCTTGTGGGAGTGGTGACTAGTTGTTCCATAGCATTTGAGTTTATAATTTCCAGGAATCTTTGGGCTAAGGTGCTGGGGCTTGAGTAGTGCTCCCAGTCAATGTTTGGGTAGTTGAAGTCACCCAATATAATGGTGTTTGGAGAGATCTTCATGTTCTCCAATGTTTTCAGGAAAGCCGAATGGGATTCCTGACTTTGAGAGGGTAGTCTGTAGGATGCTATAAACTGAAAAGCAGTCTTGCCCACTGTTAGTTGCACATGGATGGTCTCCGATACTTCGTGCAATGCCACTAACCTGGAGGTGTGGATATCCTTGATAAATATGGAAACTCCCCCTCCTTTTGTGGTTCGGTCCGGGTTTTGGGGCCTAAAAGCATGATATGAGCTATAGCCTGGTCGTGCTGGGGTGCTCTCTGGAGCCTTGAACCAGGTTTCTGTCACTGCACAGATATCGATGTTCACCATATTGAGGAGAGCTTGAGTGCGTGCATCTTGAGGTTAAGACTTCTGGCATTTAGCAGCATTACCCTTAGTTTCTTGTTCCTTGTGCTGTCTATGGGGGTGGGTTTGACTTTTGAGCCTTGCCTAAAAAGGCACTATGCGGTCGCAAGAGCCTCTGCCAATATCCGAAAGCCCAGTGGTGACAGGTGCAAGCCATCCCTAGTGAAGCAACGTGGCTTGTCGAGCATGTCATCCCAGGCTGACAGACACTGGATCCCCTTTGAATGACACCAAAATTTTAGCCAATTGTTAAAATCGATAATTTTGTCTTTGTACTGTGGCATCATTCTAGGTGAGGGTAAGATGCTGCTCAAGGTCAGGGTCATACCAGCCTGGGCTACATGATCAGAGAGCTCCTCTATGTCTCTTTTCATGTAGTCCAGGGAGGTACGTCTCAGGTCATTCACACTAGCATGTACAATGACTGAGTCATATTTGTATTTGCTTTGGAGTGACCTGAGTGCTTGTGTTATGTGTCGGATCCTAGCACCCAACAGGCAGCTCACCGTGACCTTCTCTTTATTCAGCCTGGTGAGTGGGACGTCAGTGTGTCTGACAATAGAGTCACCTATAACAAGAGTATTAGGTGTGTTATTCAGCCTTAAGGGCTGTGGCTGCTTGGCACACTGACTTTGTGGGTTATGTGTTGTGTGTGTTTTGTTTTGAGGTAGCATTTGCTTGGATGTCTGCTTTGGAGGTCTCTGTTGCTTAGGTAGATTTTTATTTAGAGCCTCCGAGTATGTTTTTGTGTATTTGTGTGTTTGGTTCGCTGATGTGGTGGGACTATGTGATACTGGAATTGTGTTGTGTGAGGTTACCTTCTCCTCCTGACTGGTTACACCAGTTTTGAGATGAGAAAGCTCAGCCTCCAGTTTGGCTAAATAGTTGCATCTCTCACATATATTTGAACCTGTTTGGAGGAGGAGAGGGTTGTCCGTGTACATGAGACAGTTGTAACATTGCCTCAAAATTCCCAGATTCACCAGCTGGACTGGAGAGGAAACCATTGACTGACCTTTGGACATGCTACAGTAATAGGGAAACTGAATTTAAGATGGACCAATAGAGGACAGGGTAATCGTAGAGAGTATAAGAGTAAGTAGTGCTTATGGTTTAATAGTACTAACTTGTAGGATTACTTAATTGGACCAGTGAAGGGCCTTAGAATGAGAATATGGTGTTTAAATTGAGAGATAGAGCAGTTCTAAGGGAAAAAGTGAAGAGCAGACTTTGTGGAGCCAGGAATAGTTTAAACCCAATTAGGCGGCACTGCCCGTTGTTGCGCTATGCTCAAAAACGTGCAAAACCGCGCAAAAGAGGGTTTTAAGAGAGGAAGATAAATGAGTTTTGGAATTGACCCAAAATGGCCAATAAAACAACAGTTTCAAGTCAGTAACCACTCCCACAGGGGCAGGCAGGCTGCTCAATGTTTTTCACTGCCACTGATCAACAGAGAGACTTTCCTTTAGCCCAAGCAAAAAATGTCCTCACAGAAACTTACAAACAGTTCAAGAACAGCAAGCCTGTAACTGAACTTTTTTAAATCTCAGAAAAGTGGGAAAAAAGCAAGATTATTTTTGGGTTTTTTTTGTTTTTTCAGAGATAGCAGAGGTTCACAAGTATCAACAAGTTATAACAGTGCAGTAAATGACCCCACACAAGAGTGCTAGGCCAAAGACAGATAAAATGCAAGTTTTGAGAAAAAAACGATTTTAAAAATAAGTGCAAACAGGAAATTCAGTAAACAGCTCTAGGTTGTGCTCTAAATACAGTTACTAATGCAGAAATCAAATTTAACAAGCCAGAAAATGCTCAAAATAGGTGGCTATGCAGAAAAACTTAGCAAATAAACAGAGGAAAAATACTTAAAGTCTCAAAAGTGGCTCCTTTCTTCTCTCAGCATTTTCTCCTCTTGGTGGGTGCTTCACCAACAGCCAACAAGCCTGAAAAGATGCCAAAACCATGAGGCAACCAGGTTTTAAGAGAGGAAGATGAAGGAGTTTTGGAATTGACCCAAAATGGCCAATAAAACTACAGTTTCAAGTCAGTAACCACTCCCACAGGGGCAGGCAGGCTGCTCAATGTTTTTCACTGCCACTGATTAACAGAGAGACTTTCCTTTAGCCCAAGCAAAAAATGGCCTCACAGAAACTTACAAACAGTTCAAGAACAGCAAGCCTGTAACTGAACTTTAAATCTCAAAAAAGTGGGAAAAAAGCAAGATTTTTTTTGTTTTGTGGGATTCACTCATATGATATAGACCCTCTCAAGTATCTGTCTCACTGCAAGCATCAAATCCATTGTGCTCATCCTGATCTGAATCTGAACTGCTCATCTCCCATCTTACATTCTACTATTTTGCATATCAGTTTATCAATCACCCTCTCCAGAATTTTCATGCAATGTGATAGGAGTTTGATGCCTCTGTACTGCCCATAGTTGTGGATGTCCCCTTTGTTCTTGTACACTGGCAGTAGTATGCTTATTCCCCAGTCATCTGGGATACATCTTTCTCTCCACACTGCTATTAGTACCCTCAGGAGCCATTTCTCCCCATCTCACCCAGCATCTTTATCATATCTGCTGTCACCTCATCTGAGCCTGCTGCTTTCTCTGGCTTCATTTTTCTTAGTGCTGTTCTTACTTCTTCTAGGGTGGGCTCTTCTTTTTTTCTCATCGTAGGCTGTTCCTGGGGCAGTACAGCTTCTGTGGGGTTTTATTTATTCAGAAACTGATGGAAATATTCCTTCCATCTGCCTTTGATGTCCTGTGGACTGGTGAGACATCCCTTATGAAGGGTGTCAGACTATCTTCTTTATCTTTCTGTCTTTGCCTTGCAACCTGATAAAGTTTCTTTGTGCCACTTACTGAGTGACTTTCCAGAAGCTGGTAGAGTGCCTCTGATGCCCTATTCTTTGCTATTGCAATTTCTTTCTTAGCTTCTTTGTTAGCCAACCAGTAGTCCATCCAAGCCTGGTCAGTCTTTTCTATATCTGACTTCTTGCACTCCTTCTTTCTTTTGATGACTTCATGGACTTCTGCATTCCACCACCACCTTTCCTTATGTACCTTATTTCTATACCTAGCTCAGCCACATATCATTTCTGTAGTCCTAACACATGCTGTTTTTAGGTTCTGCCATTCTTGTTCATCTCCATCTATTTCCTCCTCTTCTTGGGGTGCTAGCACCCTGAGTAATTCCTTGAACTGTTGTACTTTCTCTTCAGTCAACTTCCAGGTCATCAGCCTGGTCTTTGTTGACCTTAGAGTCATCTCTGACCATTCCTTGTAGCTGATTGTGGCAACCAGTGGTTTATGCTGTAGGCCGAGTGTCTCACTGGGGATGACTTTGCAATCATAGATTCTAACCAAGTGCCTTTTCCTTACTAGGAGGAAGACTACCTAAGTTGCATGTTGGCTACTCTTGTATGTGATGTTGTGACTCTCTTTCTGAAACATGTGTTGGCTACTATCAAGCCATTTGCCAGACAGAAGTCTAGAATGGCTCCTCCTCCTCCTTTATTCCTGTTGCCCCCACCCATGTGGATCCAGGCAGTCTTCATATCTTGTTCTGTCTGTCCCAATATGTGCATTCAAGTCACCCATTATCAACACCAATTCATGTAGTCCTGCTTTATCTAGTCGGCCCTGCATCTGCTGTCTGAATGCACTCTTTTCCTCACTATCACGACCCTGCTGTGGGGCACAGGCAGAGATTATGAATACTGCCCTATCATTACACTGGATTCTGATTGCCATGAGCATCTCATCAATTCTGATGATATCCCTCACTGCCTTCTGAAGCCTCTCTCTCACCACAGTTCCTACACCATTTCTAGCCTGTCCCCCTCCTGAGTAGTAGACTCTGGATCCCAAGCCAAGCCACTTTGCTGCACTGCCTTTTCATCTCATCTCTTGGATACATAAGATATCCAGCCTCCTCCGTATGATCATGTCATCCACTTCCAAACTGCATCCTGTCAGTGAACCTACATTAAGTGTAGCAATTCTCAGTTCATGTTTGGCAGGTTGGTTGGTTTTACATCCAGCTTTCGCATAGCAGAGCTAGCCCAGGTAACCCAGGGTGGGCAACTAGACACCAGCCAGCAAGTACCTTATTGACCCAGGGCTGTTGGGGTTTATGGCGGGCATACACTGGCCAGTAGGGGCACATATACCCCTACCACTGTTAGCAAACATCCCTGGCATAGGTCAGAGTAGGCCGGGTCCTCAACCCACTTATCACTGGTAACTACCCATGCCCATTTTGACGACATTAGTCAACATGACCAAATCACCTAGAGCCACATTTTACACCATTGAGTGGCTAGCCCTGCCACACCACGCAGCATGTGAGTCATATTCTCCTATCTTGAGGATACTGCACACCACAGTAGATGCCAAAGCAGTTGGTCTGTACAACTCTTCCCCCCATAGGGCACCATGTAGAGTCTGTGCTGCTGCCCACAGTTCCATTCATTGGTGAGTTTGAGATGGAAACACTCAGCACGTTTTTTTGGATGTGGGAGGAACCCCATGGAGACACATGGAGAATGTGCAAACTCCAAACAGACACTGGTCAAAGGTCAGGATCGAACCTTGTACCTTGTGCATGGGAGATGAAGACCTTAACCATTATGCCGACTGGCAAATAAATAACAGAAAAGAAATATAGAAATTAATAAAAATAAACTAACATGGTAGTTACCTTCTTGAGTGATCAGCCACTTTTTGACCTTGAAGAGTGACAACACCTTGAATAAAATCAAACTAGTTACTGACCATTATTTACACATCAAAACTATCAACTCCTAAGCAAAGCTGAACTTGTAGCTGTTTTATCATACTGCTTTCTTTGGGTCTGTGGCACATTTTTGGTTTACTGGACTTAAATGATGTTTTGGCAATAAAACTTCTTCTTTTTCTTCTTTTCCCAGTTAGGGGTCGCCACAGTGGATCACCTGTCCGCTCATGATTGGCAGTGGAGTTTTACTGTGTCGAGTCACTAGCCTGGTGCCCAACCTTCCACAGAAGGCATATACATGCATGCACTCACGCCTAGGGTCAATTTAGAGTGTCCAATTCATCTACAGCATGTCTTTGGGATGTGGGAGGAAACCGGAGCACCCAAAGGAAATCTGGGATGTGGGAGGAAACAGGAGCACCCAGTGGAAACCCACGACCACAGGAGGACATGCAGACTCTGCCCAGAAGGCACCCCATCCGAGGATCGAACAGGACAACCTCTTGCTGTGAGGCAGCTAACCACTGCACCACTGCGGCTGCCCTATGTTCCTGCAATAAAACATCATCCCAAAAGAGCATTCAGGAATAACCTCATTTCAATTGCTATAAGATGCATTGCAAAAATTGGGACTTTCTGTGAGTTTTTCTTCTTAGTTCTTGATTCCACAAGCAAGTGCACAGCTGTAGCATATCAGATGGTGGGAACAGGTTAAAGGTTGGACCAGATGGTATGGTGGTTAAGGTCTTGGTCTCCCATGTATAAGGTACAAGGTTCAATCCTGACCTCTGCCCACTGCCTGTTTGTTGTTTGCATGTTCTTTCTGTGCCCATGTGGGGTTACTCCCACCTCCAAAAAACATGCGGAGTATTTCCATCTCAAACTCACCAAAATGAATAGAGCTATGGGAAGCAGCACAAACTCTACAATGCCAAAGCAGTTGGTCTGTACAACTCTTCCCCCCATAGGGCACCATGTAGAGTCTGTGCTGCTGCCCACAGTTCCATTCATTGGTGAGTTTGAGATGGAAACACTCAGCACGTTTTTTTGGATGTGGGGGGAACCCCATGGAGACACATGGAGAATGTGCAAACTCCAAACAGACACTGGTCAAAGGTCAGGATCGAACCTTGCATGGGAGATGAAGACCTTAACCATTATGCCGACTGGCAAATAAATAACAGAAAAGAAATATAGAAATTAATAAAAATAAACTAACATGGTAGTTACCTTCTTGAGTGATCAGCCACTTTTTGACCTTGAAGAGTGACAACACCTTGAATAAAATCAAACTAGTTACTGACCATTATTTACACATCAAAACTATCAACTCCTAAGCAAAGCTGAACTTGTAGCTGTTTTATCATACTGCTTTCTTTGGGTCTGTGGCACATTTTTGGTTTACTGGACTTAAATGATGTTTTGGCAATAAAACTTCTTCTTTTTCTTCTTTTCCCAGTTAGGGGTCGCCACAGTGGATCACCTGTCCGCTCATGATTGGCAGTGGAGTTTTACTGTGTCAAGTCACTAGCCTGGTGCCCAACCTTCCACAGAAGGCATATACATGCATGCACTCACGCCTAGGGTCAATTTAGAGTGTCCAATTCATCTACAGCATGTCTTTGGGATGTGGGAGGAAACCGGAGCACCCAAAGGAAATCTGGGATGTGGGAGGAAACAGGAGCACCCAGTGGAAACCCACGCGACCACAGGGAGGACATGCAGACTCTGCCCAGAAGGCACCCCATCCGAGGATCGAACAGGACAACCTCTTGCTGTGAGGCAGCTAACCACTGCACCACTGCGGCTGCCCTATGTTCCTGCAATAAAACATCATCCCAAAAGAGCATTCAGGAATAACCTCATTTCAATTGCTATAAGATGCATTGCAAAAATTGGGACTTTCTGTGAGTTTTTCTTCTTAGTTCTTGATTCCACAAGCAAGTGCACAGCTGTAGCATATCAGATGGTGGGAACAGGTTAAAGGTTGGACCAGATGGTATGGTGGTTAAGGTCTTGGTCTCCCATGCATAAGGTACAAGGTTCAATCCTGACCTCTGCCCACTGCCTGTTTGTTGTTTGCATGTTCTTTCTGTGCCCATGTGGGGTTACTCCCACCTCCAAAAAACATGCGGAGTATTTCCATCTCAAACTCACCAAAATGAATAGAGCTATGGGAAGCAGCACAAACTCTACATGGTGCCCTACAGGGAGAAAGTTGCATAAACCAGCCACTTTGGGCATCTACTATGGTGTGCCGTATCCTCATAATAGGAGAACATAGATCACAGACCGCACACCATGGCAGGGCAACCCAATTAACTGTGTAAAATATGGCTCTAGGTGATTCAGTCATGTTGACTAATGTCGCCAAATGGGCATTGGTATTTGCCAGTGATAAGTGGGTTGAGGACCCGGCCTACTCCGAACTACACCAGAGATCCATGCTAATAGTGGAAGGGGTGTATGTGCATCTATTGGCCAGTATTATCCCGGCATAAAGCCCAACAGCCCTGGGTCAATAAACTACTGGTTGGCCGGTGTCCAGTTGCCCAGCTTGGATTACCTGGGATATCTCTGTTGAGTAAAAGCTGGATGTAAAACCAATCAACGTGCTAAACATGAAATAAGAATTGCTTACACTCAGTGTAGGTTCACTGACAGAAAGAAGACTGGAATGTTGCCATGATGGAAAGGAGGAAGCTGGACATCCTGTGCATCCAAGATGGAATGGTAGTGCTGCAAAGCCACTTGGCTTGGGATCTAGAGTCTACTAATCAGGATGAGGACAGGCTAGAAATAGTGTGGGAACTGTGATGGGGAAGAGGCTTCAGAAGACAGTGTGAGATGTCATTAGAATTAGTGACAAACTCATGGCAATGCGACTTCAGCCTAATGATAAGGCGGTATTCATAATCTCAGCCTATTCCTCACAGCATGGTTGTGATAGTGAGGAAAAGAGTGCATTCAGACAGCAGTTGCAAGATATAGTAGAAAAAGCAGGACAACATGAATTGGTGTTAATAATGGGTGACTTAAATGCACATATTGAGACAGAACAGGATATGAGGACTGCCTAGATCCACATGGGTGAGGCAACAGAAATAAAAAAGGAGATGCCATTCTAGACTTCTGCCTGGGAAATGGCTTGATAGTGGCCAACACATGATTCAGAAAGAGAGACAGTCACAAGATCGCATACAAGAGTGGCCAACATGCAACTCAGGTAGAATTCCTCCTAGTAAGGAAAGGCCACTGGGGTAGAGTCAGCAACTGGAAAGTGATTCCCTGTGAAACAGTCGCCCTACAGTATAAACCACTGGTTGCCACTATCAGTTGCAAGCAGAGGTCAGAGAAGGCTCTAAGGTCAACATAGACCAGGCTGAAGACCTGGAAGGTGACTGGAGAGAAAGCACAACAGTTCAAGGAATTTCTCAGGGCTATGGCATTTCAAGAAGAAGAGAAAATAGGTGGAGTTGATGAAGAATGGCAGCTCCTCAAAACAGCACATGTGAGGTTAAAGAACAGATATGTGGCTGAGCCAGGTATGGAAATAAGGTAAATAAGAAAAGCTGATGATGGAATGCAGAAGTCCAGGAAGTCATCAAAAGAAAGGAGTGCAGGAAAAAATGGGATATAGAAAACATGGACCAGGCTAGGATGGAATGCTGGTTGGCCAACAAAGAAGCTAAGAATGGAGTTGCAATAGCAAAGAATAAGGCATCAGAGGCACTATTCCACCTTCTAGAAAGAAAGTCAGTAGATGGCACAAAGAAACTATATCAAGTTGCAAGGCAAAGACAGAAAGATAAAGAAGATAATCAATAGCTTTCATAAGGGATGTCAGCAACAACCTGCTCAGTCAGTCTACAGGACATCAATGGGAGATGGAAGGAGTACTTCCTGCAGCTTCTGAATGAAGAAACCTCCACAGAAGCTGTACTGCCATGCCACAGCCCATGATGATTGAAGAGGAGGAGCCCACCATTGAAGAAGTAAGAATTGTATTAACGAAAATGAAGTCAGTGAAAGCATCAGGCTCAGATGAGGTCACAGCAGATATAATAAAGACTCTGGGTGAAATACTGTAGAAATGGCTCCTGAGGGTACGTAAAGCAGTGTGAAGAGAAAGGTGTATCCCAGATGACAAGAAAAAAAGCATACTAGTCCCAGTGTTCAAGAACAACGGGGACATCCACAACTGTGGGCACTACAGAAGTATCAAACTCCTGTCACATTGCATGAAAGTTCTGGAGAGGAAGAGAGTACACAGAGTAGTAGAAAATAAGATGGGAGATGAGCAGTTCAGATTCAGATCAGGATGCAGCACAACTGACCTGATGTTTGTAGTGAGACAGATAGTTAAGAAGAAGGTAGAGATGAGGAAAGAGTCCAACTTGGAATTCCTAGGCTTGGTTAAAGCATATGACAAGGGTCCAAGAAAGCTGATTTGGGTAGTCCTGTGGTGGTTCAAAGTTCAAGAAACATTGCTAGAATTACTGCAGACTATGTACAAGGACCCAATGACTCAATTACTAACAGTGTTCTGTCTCACAGAGGGGTTCCAGGTGTGAGTGGGTGTGCATCAGTGTTCAGCTCTGAGCCCACTGATGTTCATACTGGTGATGGACTACATTAGCAAACAGGTTGGAGGGGACAGATCAACAAAGTTGCTGTATGCAGACAATGTGACATTACAGGCAGACTCTGAGCAAGAATTTCGGCAAAGGATAGGGGAATGGAATGCAAAACTGGAGGCACATAGGATGATAATGAGTGCCAATAAGACAGTTGTAATGGCAGGAAATGGTGGAGTTCAGAAAAAGCTGAGACCTGAGATAAAAGGGAAGATAGTGGAACAGGTTAACAGCTTCAAATACCTGGGAGGAGCGGTTGATGAGAAGGGAGGTCTGAATGAGGAGGTCAAAGCAAGAATCAGAGGGGCTGCAGCCAACTGGCACAGAGAGGCAGGGGTTGTGTATGACCGAAAAATGTCAAAGAAGCTGAAAACTAAGATGTACAACACAGTGGTGAGACCAGTATTACTGTATGGTACAGAAACATGGGCAGTAAAGACAGAGCAGTTAAACAATCTAGATTTGATGGAGGTGAAGTGCCTGAGAAGGGTGGTAGGATGCACATTGTGGGACAGATGAAGAAATGATTACATAAGAACAGAAGCCAAAGTAGCTCCAATTGCAAAAAAGGTAAAAGAAAACATAACAGATTATGTGGCTCAGGCACATCTGCAGAAAAGCAGAAGACAATCTAGTGAAAAATATTTGGGACAGACAGGAAGAATGCAAGAGAAAATGAGGGCATTCGGCAAAGAGTTGGATGGATTGTGTGAGAGAAGATCTGTGACAATCAGGCATTAGCATCGAAGAAGGCAGGTGACACTGACTGGAGAGAGGGAGATGGTGACAGTTGTCACAACACCCCAGCCATATGTAGAAAATGGGCAAAAGGGGGTTGTTGATGATACTGGTGATGATGAGCCTCTTTCGATACAAAAGTCATAATATGGGTTTCCAAGTCTCCTGCTTTTTTCAACAGTGACATAATTTTCACCAACAGGACAGACATTAGTAGGTACCAAGGAGTTGTTGGCATGTGTTCTCCTCCTTCATACCCCTTCTGTGGGTATAATAAAACCTGGGGAAAGATGCCTCCAGGGGGCTCTCTCTCATTACACTCATCATGATATAAGCAACATTGGAGATGGTAATCCACATTATGGACAATCAAAGTACACCCTCTACAAATTATCCACATCTTATATGAAACAATGGCACTGCTGGCAGTTCTACACAGAAGTTATGAATGCAACAAAAAATGTTCCAAAATGGAGTTGTACAGTAAAGTGAGGTACTCACCATACTCACACATGTGGCAGAAATAATTTTGCTTCCATGGAATAATTTCTTCTTCTCCTATATATCAGTTCACCTTTATGAAGCATCTATTGCCATGATGTCTAGTTCTAGTATGGTTATGGATGCTTCCTTATAAACATTTGGAACTGGCATACTGGCTGGACTGATGCTCACTAAGAGAACTAACTGCATACAGCAGACTGACTTTAATACTTTTAGTTCAAACCTAATGGCCAAGTACATGCAAAGCCTGCATTTTACATATATAATGGAAGAAATCATACTTCTGAGAAACTGTAGAAGCACAAGATATGTGAAAGGAAAGATATACCCAGAAGATATACCCAGAATGCAGGAATAGTCTTTCCATCACCGCTCTATGGTTATGATGTATTTCTGATAAAGGGTAGTATGAATTATAAAAAAATAGTGTGGAGGTGAGTAAGATATCGAAATATATAGCATGAGAACTACATTTCTAATATCCTGAGGACATCCTTGCAGTATACGAGGCAGTTATAAGCTTATCTTTAGAGTAGACCCCACAACTGTCTCTAGTTTGGAGAAACATTCGTATTTTCAGGCCAGATTTACCTGTACACATGGTGTAGCTATTTTTGGAGGTATGCCTCTATTTTTTGGCTTAATTTACCCCTTCACAAAGTTTTTGAATGCCCTCATTACACATAATTTTTGACGCTTTCTAGTATACAGAAAGCCACACAACATGACCAGCATACTAGTGGAACAAATAATTTAAAGAAAGAGGGTACACATCTTACATTTCACTATTTTCAGAAGCAAAAATACATGACCTTGTGTGGTAGAATTTTGCAATACAGTTCATTAAAGTCTTCAGATTTTACAGTTTCTTTGGTGATGTGCTTATATTTTTCCATCATCTTTGTCACACTCTGTTTTTAAACTTATGTTTCTGAGTAGTACCCCATATTCCTACCGGAAGAGGTAACCATTGTGTACTACTCGGTATTCAAATGTTATGCTAATTAGATATCCAGATTTTTTTTGGCTGGATGTACCTACTTTTCAGGGGCCTTTGTACTTATTTTCAGTGTCTGCAGGTTGAGAGGCATGCACTCCTACATGCAATAGAGGCAAGTAGAAACTATGCTGGAAAAAGAATGCAAGGCAATATTTCCAAAATGGGGAAGTGATATAAGCAGAATTTTTGAAAGCTGTGCATTTATATATATTAGGAAAAAAGGGGGAAATATCTGGACTCATCAAATTATGTGGTATAAGTGTAGAACAGAGATTAGTAAGGACAGAGAAATGAAATAAAAACATGCACAGCAGCTGTAATGAGGATGTTTCAAGTTGAACTTGAAAATATGTAACTTAAAAGAAAGGATGGTAGGGCCATGAAATACCCCAATATTCTTACTCCCACTATCCCTAACCCATCAGCTATGCAATGCTTCTCTCCCTCTCCTAGCTTTAGTTATTATCTACCTGACCAATGTTTCACATTCCTTACCTCAATTTTATTTATTCCTAACATCCGTACTGTAACCCTTGTTACCAATGTCTTATAAATCATAGCTAATGTCTGATTGCCAAATATATTGTAAACTAACTGTTTGGATACTAAATGTTTTATACCTTGAATTTAAAGTTATGTATAATGTCACCACAGAAGAAATAACTGTTTCATCTTTGTAAAGAGTCACCACAGAACAATTATCTGTGTGTATCTATATATCTTAAGAACTATCTGTGTAATGTGCCTTTGCAAATAACTTGTTCAGTCATGTGTATCTTAAATGGATCTCCTAGAGTTTTCCCCCTGGGCCTTTAAAGAAAATGAGATTTGCACAGTCAGAATTTCTGGCCAACAAAGACAAACAAATAAGTAAATAAGCAAATACTGTGCATGGCAATGTCACAGTATGAATCATTAGAAAGATTCAAACCTGAATGAGACAGACCATGTAAAGTATGAGACGAAGATTTGAAAGGAGACTATCTACAGTACTTGGATGGGCTCTACAGACCAGTGGTCTTCTGTTTTTGTTTTCATGTGCTAACATGCTCACCGTGCTACGGTTCTGATTTGGAAAGGACTGGTCAGATAGTCAATGAACATAATATGTACTATTTTCTCAGGCCGCTGAGCTACTTGTCTAATTAAGGCAACCATCTGAAATATTCTGGTCTAAAATCTGAGCGTATTTTAAAAGGGACCAATAATTACTTTGTTCCCCAGACAGTGGATTCAGTCTTCTGTAAATGACCTGTCACTCAGCTGAGCAACATATTCCAAGATGTAATAATGAAATAAAGCATCGTCTTGTTTTCTAATAGTTGTATCTTGTCTATGTAAACTGTAAATTCCTTACCCAACTCCCACTAGAAGAAGCAGTCCTAGCTTTCAAGTCCACCTTCCTTAGCATCTTAGACTCACTTGCTCCCCCTCACAGAGTCCATATTAAGTCCACCATATCTCCGTGGCTTTCAAAAGCCACTCGTACCCTTGTGATAACTAGAGACAAATTATGGAAAACATAGTCACAAACTTAGCTCTCTGTAGACTTACAAAAATATAAAGAACTCAGAAGTCTGACAAAAAAATCACATAAAGATAAAAAGGACTTCTATAACAAACTTCACACAGCCCTAAAATCTAATCTTAAAAAATTCTGGAAGTCTATTAACCAAATATTACATCCTAGTAATCTTAGCTCCCCCATTCCATGCCCAGGCAAGACATCTGAAGAAACTGCCACTATCTTCAATACCTATTTTATCAATTCAATATCTAAGCTATTGAATCCTAACCCAACCTCCTCTACTACTAACATCTCCAACTTTTCTGAACCTACTCCTAATACTATCTCCTCAAATACCTTCTCCCTCAAACCTGTACCTACTAGCTACATCAAAACTCTACTCTCTAAATTAAAACCATGCTCAGCATCAGCTGACAATATTCCTTCCACTTTTCTTCTACTAGCAGCTGACTCTCTTGCTCTCCCTGTATCTATCCTAATTAATCACTTTATCTCTGAATCTAAAGTCCCACCCATCTGGAAACAATGCTACACTCTACCTATACACAAAGGAGGTTACTCCTCTGATATCTCCAACTTTAGACCTGTTGTTATCCTCTCCCTTCTCTCTAAAGTACTAGAAAAATGTATTCATAAACAAGTTATGCAGTATCTAATACAGGGAAATATGTTTACACCCACTCAACATGGCTTCAGACCCAAACATAGCACCACTACAGTTCTATTATCCTTCCTCAACACTGTCTCTATAGCCATGGACGACCATAAACGTATTTCCTGCCTACTGAATTACCCCACCAACTTCTTCTCTCTCAGCTCCAGATCATCCAGTCTATCTTATACCAGCCTTCCTACTGCCCAGCATTATCCCCTCTCATCTCCCATTATTCACCCTCCAGACCTCTCCGAAGCTCTAACCAAAACCTACTACAAATCTACAAACCCAAGTCTAAATTTTGAAGCAACATGTTTAGCTAGAACCCCACTATTGCCTGGAATAGGCTCCCACCAGAAATCGGGACCCTTACACATCCTAAACAATTTAAGACAGCCACCAAAGAGCACTTTAAAAGTCACTGGTCCTGCCACTGCACTCTCCCTCCTTAAACATCCCCTACTTCTCATACCTTAATCTACTTTCTGCCCTTAACTCAGTCTTCTCACTAGCTCTCTCTAATCTTCCTTGACTACTCTTTCTACTTTCTTCTAAAATCTGTTAAGCACATCGCCTCAGAGAAACATTCTATTGTAATTGTCTTGTCTTCATGCAACTACATCATGATAAAACTGTGTTTTTGTAGCCACTTATCCCAAAAACTATACTCATCTTAATGATATATTTATTTTTATACATCTTGAAATAGTTATTATATACTATTGACACTGTATAACATTGTATTGCTACTTAATGCCTTGTAATAATCCTGTAACATTGCTGTTTAATGCTAATTTATAATGAAAATTGTATAATATGTTGGGGCTTTTCTCCCCGGGCCTCTGCTGAAAAAGGGCTCTTCAGCTCAGTTGGACAATCCCGGTCAACAAATGTAAAATAAATAAAAATAAATAAAATCTTCATTGTTCCAATGGATGTTTTTGAACTGTAACAGAAAGACAGGAAGTAAAATACTTTTTTTCACACAGTCATTTGCTTTTGCATGGTATTGACTAAAAGTTTACACATCATAGCTGAGAACTATTGAGTTTTACTTACAGAGTAGCTTAAGTGCTAAGTGCAGCTCACGGTGGTTGAAGGAGGAAAGTATGTCAACAGTATCCCAGTGAGACAGTCAATTTAACAGAAATAATGTATCATTTCCTAGGGACTTATCTTTGCAAAGACTAATTTTTATCTTAAAAGTTTGAATAAGATCCTGTTTCTTATATGCCCGGCTTCTGTATCTCAGAAACACACATTTGAAGACAGTCGTGCATTTCAGCTATAATTTATTTTATTTTACATTTGTTGACCGCGAAAAGTCTGACTGAGCTAGCAATTAGCCCTTTTTCAGCAGAGGCCCAGGGAGAAAAGTTCCAGAAACATTATAGATTAAAAACAAAAATGACAGATACAAAAGCTTATTACTTATATTTACAACATTGTGCAAGTTTCAAATATTAATGCACAATCCTTAATAATGCATATTATGGGAGAAACTGAAATAGAAGTATTCTTGCAGTCATTAAAGTATTAGTAGTATGTAGACATTTGTTACTATTAAGAGATGATTTAGGGGAGGGTTATAGGGAGAGAGAGGTTGTGCTATTATAGAAAGATTGACATTCTGGATGACTTCTGCTTTTCAGTAATTCTGCCATCTGAGATTTATGTAGCTTCGGAAAAGCAGAAGTTTTTGACTGGATCCCTTTGGAATACCTATGGTAACAAAATGTGCACCGATAAAGTAGAATGAAGCTAAACTCTGTTACTTTCCACTGAGGTAGTTTATTAGCCAGTTTGTGGAGAAAACAAATAAAATTGAGCACTCAGCCATGTCAAAATCTTTTAGCAGGTCAAAAGAATCCCCCTCCTCATCCCTGTCATCTTGCACATGATTCATTCATTAATTTTAAAAAGGATAGGTGTCACTCTATTCAAAAGGCCTGAAGACATGCTAAGTATTGGTCAATAATCCTTGAGTCTGCCGGAAGGACAACTGTATGCTGCTTTTTCCCAGTAAGCTGGGTGATGTGATAAGCCTGCAGCTATCTTAGGTGCTTTTAATACACTGTTGTGGATGGTGGCAAGCAAAATTTCCTTTGAAAGATACATTGCCTTTTGTAAGGGATTTACGAATTTGTCATAGATGGGCAATGCAGTGACATCAACATGTTGGAGTACAAGAAGCCCATTACCTATTGGAATATCGTTACACTTACCTTTATACATCAGGTATATAACTGATTGTGTGTGTGTGTGTGTGTGTGTGTGTGTGTGTGTGTGTGTGTGTGTGTGTGTGTGTGTGTGTGTGTGTGTGTGTGTCTGTGTACCTTGAGGTGGACTGGTGTCATATCCAGAATTGTCTAACAACCTTATACCCATTAGTTGCAAGGAGAGGCTGGCCCTTAATAGTACTAACCAGGTATTGGAAAACTACATGAATGAACGAATTAATGGATATTTGTCATTGTGTGAACAAGTCAGTGTGCTGAAATTTAAAATCGTAGTAGAAGTGTGCTTAGGTTCAGTGAGGCTTGATAAAAAAAGTTTACAAATATCTTTGTGCAGATGTTTCTGTTTTTTTTTTTGTTTGTTTGTTTGTTTTGCCAGAGTATTTCTTATTGGTGCCTATACTCTACCTAGTAGATGTCTGAAAAGGTCACTAAAATGATGGACAAATGCAAAATGGTGGTCGTTGTCTACCTAGATGTGGCCTAAGCATCTGACACAATGCCTCACTCAGGCATAGTTGAAAAGTTTACCCAGTTGGGAATAACCCCCCATGTCATCCACTAGATTGCCATCTGGCTCACAGATAGGGCTCAAGAGTTCAAGGCAGGTAAAACTACCTCCACATAAAGACCAGTCACCAGTGGAGTCCCACAGTGTTCAGTACTGGGACCTCTTCTGTTTGTCGTCTACTTTTCTGAAGTAAAGCCAAACACCAAAGGTTTCTGGCAGACAAAGTCTGTGGATGACTGCATGTTAGGCGCAGTCACTGAAGCTCCAAATGAGTCAGACCAATAACTGAACTTGTGCCAGGGCCATGGACTAGAAGTAAATGCCAAAGCGTGCATTAATATATTCTTTGGGAAGCCCAACATCCCAGAAACTTACCACATTGACAATATACCCCTAAGAGTTGACCATGTAGTTTTGGATTTGGAAACATATGTGAACAGTAACCTAACATTCTACCAACATGTGTCCACAGTGTTAAGAAAGTCCATCTATATTGCACTGCTTATAAGCAAAAGGATAGCCTCCAGGTCTCGGGATGTCACTGTCACCCTCTACTCTGCTGTGATTAGGCCATTCATTGAGTACAATACCCCTGTTGGCATGTCTAGCCATGCATATGCAATAACTCAGATGCCCACACAAGTTCCTCATAAAGTGAATGCAGGGCCTAAAACATAAGTCCTACACAGACCACCTGAAAGCATTGTCATTGTATTCAGTATCCTACAGACTACTTAGAGGTGACCTTTGCCTGCTAATAAGGCATCCCCTTTCCTAATACTGATGGAACTACTGCACATTACAAGTCAGGTGGTATCAGGGATATTTGTTCCAGGGACCTGAACCTCTTCTATAAGATAAACAGAACAGTTTGGAAAGACAAGTCCATCTCTCAGAGATTAACAATACTCTGGAACAGACTCTACCTCCATGTAAAACAAAGCTCATCCCTGTTCCTATTAAAACAAAACATGGATCTGTGAATAGGAATGAGGAGCTTTCCCCTTAGGACTGGCCCCTGCACTACTTATGGATAGAGAGAGCATCTAAATGCTCTTTCTACAATATAAGGCACTTATAAATACAAGTGGTATTCCCTAGAAATAATCACCATCTCATCCAGAAATAATCATTATATCCTTTGAGTAGTATATAAATATAGAGTAGGTATGGGTAATTTTAACTAATGGGATAATTATCTAGCTTAAAATGACCCACAAGAGCAGTTAGCCTAGTATTCACCTATGAACCCATATGCTGAAGACTTTAATGCTACAGTGGGTGTCACAATCAGAATCATACCAGAGATATAAAATAGGCTCACAAGCTGTTGCATAATTACAAGTTATGTAGTGTGCATTTATTTACTTACTTATTTTATTTGTTTGTTTGTTATTAGGAAGTTCTGAGCTGAGAATAACCCATTTTCATCTGTGATCTGGAGCGTAAAGTTTAATCACAATAAACAAAAACAGTGCAGGAACTATGAAAGTAGCAGTAAAATGAAAGACAGTATCATAAAAAGAGAGCAAAATCAACATTACAAAACAGTCAAAATGAAGTCAGCCTATAAATGTAAGCAGAGTTCCAGAAACAATTTTATACAGGAGTAGTATAGTCTTCATTGGTAACAAACAGAGTTTTCAAAAAATAGTGGTCTAACATTTGTTGGAACAGAGATGAGAAAAGCAGAGACAAATAATGAAACTGAGACAAGAACAGCAAGAAATATAAAAATCAAGACATTCCAGAGTTACAAGTACAAATTGAGTTTGTGTGCATGTATTCCTGGAGTGCAGTCTTTAAAGAGAGTCTGAGAGCGAGTTGATGCTGTGCAAGAGGAAGGTCACATGGTCACTGCAATCGTGTAATACAGAGACTACAACAGGGATCAGAGAGTCACAGTAATAAGTTTTTTAAACACCTTTATTGTATTGTCACTTGTAATATAGGCAAACTTACATTTATATAAAAGTAATCAAAGCTAGTGATTGCCTGCCCTATCAGGGATTGATATCAGTGTACAGACAAAGAGAAAGGGATAGGGGATTCCTAAATGAAAGACCTGGCTGGTTGAGTTTTAAACTGAAACTAGAACAGAAGCTGCTGTTAAAAAAGGGATAGTTAGTATGGCATGTAAAATATTGCATAGTAATTATAGAAATCAATCAGAAGAGGTCTGAAAAGTTTGGGAAGAGATATTAGATATGTAATTCACAAAGAAACAATGGGCAGATATATGTATGGCTCCCAAATATGTAACAAAATCTAGTTTTATGATTTTTGCCTTGTTGTGTGAACAGATACTTTTATATCCCAAGCAGACTCCAAAGATTTTTTTCCTCAGGTAGATGGCAAATGTTGGATTATAATGGAGAAGACAGAGGTAACTAGGAATGTATGTTTTGGGGGTGTAATGAGTTGGCAGAATTTTAAAATTCCCTACAGAGTACTCTGTCAGGAATACTGGGCGAGCAAATAAGTGTAACTAAAGAAATGATTTCTTTGAGCTGGGATACAGGATCTGAATTGTCTAGACATAGTAAAGCTTTTTTAAATTTAATTCTAGTGGCTGACAAAAACAATTACTAGAAACTGGAAATAAGAATCTAAACCAAGTATAACTGAAGTAGTGAATATTGTAATAGAAATAAAAAAACAGGCATTGGAATCTTTGAAAAGGGTAGGAGTAAATTACATAGAAAAAAATGGAAATTGTGGGAACAATACCTGCAGAAAAATGTTTTGAAGAAGGAATGAAGGTTAAGAGAAGCAAGGAATCTAATAATTTATGTAGCGTTGCTTGACTTATGTGATGTATTGCAGTAGATGTGAATTATAATGTTTATAAATCTGAGCTTATTAATATGGTTTGATTACTTTTATATAAATGAGGAGGCATAAGACAGATGAAGAAAGTGTATGGGGCATGAATCGATGGAGGTGAGGAAGATCGTTTAATGTACTTAAAGGGCACACTATATAGGCTAGTTGCCTCCTTCTGCCATCAGGCAAGTACAATGCAATGTAATATATACTCGTACCACTTTGTAAGTATACTGTACTGCACCCTCCACTGTAGCGTGCTCCATCTTTTTTTTTATTCTTTCTTTTTTAAGGCTGCACATTAATGAACTATTTTTATTTATTGGACAAAAGAGTCATCAGTTTCATTTTTATTCTAATTTTTTTTTCTAACTGGGTTAAGACCTATTTCGCATAACTGCTTCTTTTTACCTATGGCCTTTGAGATTTTCTCTGGTTATTTCATTTGTTCAGGGGACTCAAACTCAGGTCAGCTGGAAATAATTTATTACTTAAATGTTATGCACCCATCAGGACTTACCAAATTGTAAAGAAAGAAAGTCATTTTTATAAAAAAGGCAAGAAAAAAATGGCCTTTGTTCAGCTATACTATTTAAGATGGAAACTTTATGTGAGGCACCCATCAGGACTTACTAAACTATAAATAAATAAAATCATTCTTTATAAAAATGGCAAGACAAATAGTCTTTGTTCAGGTATCCCATTTAAGATAGAAACTTGTTTGATAGTAATGACAAAGCTGAAAAGAAAGACCTTTTGGAGGAGTCATCCGTAGGGTAATAGTTAACTAGAAAAAGTAAGCTATTTTAGTCAAAGTAACAGATTTGAAGAAGGGGCCTGTGAGAAGGAGCAGTAAAGACAAAATTAGTATTTCAGTGAATGAAAGAATCTGGCAAAAATGCCACAGGCAAGAATGTCAGGCATGAATTATATACACATTTCTCTCTTCCTGACCGAAAATAACTCTTTGAGAAGATTCCATTTTGTCCTTCATTTATGCAATATGAGTGGTCTCAGCAACAAGCAAGTGAAGATGTGTTGCAAGACTGGAAGAATGGACTGTCAATCAATTTGCTTCTAATGTAGGTGACTGAAAAATAAGTAGAGCATTTTAGACAGGAGAACCACAAAAAACACATTATTCTGCGAAGGGATGCTCCCCTTCCCTATGATCACAACATCATGGGTCAAAAGGTCATCAAACATGTAAACCCTGAGGTGACAGAACAAAAATGAATGTGGCTCTTTTTCCAGTATCTATTATTGTTTGTAGATTCTACCTTTTACTCTGTACACCTGTGTTAAAAAACAAAAATGCTAACTTCTTGCTTTATATAGGGCAAGGTTTTGTGTCCAGGAACTGAGTATATTAGAAACACATCAGTTGGTACTTATCTGTCATAAGATTGATCATTCTGTTAGGACATGTACGTGTGTGTGTGCATGTGTGTGTAAGTATGTGTATGTATGTGCATATGCATGTTTAAGAACTACCTTAAAAATGCTATATAAAACAGAGACCTGTAATTAAGTGTGTAATAGGCTGGTTTTATTTATTTAATTTTGTTAGCCATGTAAGTGCATTGGTCTAGAGACAATTTTTAGCTATGACCCCATCCAGGTGGCAGAGAAAACAGGTACATTTAGATAAAGTACAGATACAAACTTCAATTCACGTTAACATTCGGTTACAATAGAGTCACAGTAAAAAAAATGTTAGCGTACACTTACTGTGATTCATTACAAGGACCCTAAAAGAGGTACAGCATTCAGCCCACATTCACATTTAATTATAATTGCAAATTGTCCCCAGCAGTAGAACAAGAAAGTATATTTACCCAGGTAAATATGCATGGATTAAATGAAAACTGTTATGCAACAATGGTTGTACAATTGGTGAGAGAATTGGTTCTCATTAGCTCTGTAGGAATCATCCTGTTTACCTAAAACAGTTATATTTGTTTGCAGGGTGTGCCTTTAGTAGCTTTATAAAGTGTGTGAGTTTGCTGACCTTATGCAGTTTGCCTTGTAATATAGTGCATGCTATAGGGGTTAGTTTCTGGAAGGCTTTTCTGTTGAAGCTAGAGTATATGCCGGTCTGTATAGCTTTTGGATGATCTGACATATTAAGTTATAATTAGTGCTCCCTATCCAGACGGCTGTCCTGCTGTAAACATGGTATTATCTCTTCTCATGGCTCCCACCCTGAAAGGCTCGCACATGTAGGACTGCATCCAGTTGGGCATTTAAAAAAAATAAAAAAAATGGATAGCCACACTGGTCTACCCTCAATAACAAACTTAACTAAGGTTACTATTTTTTCTAAAGTCTTTCCGCTTAAAATGTTTAATTCAGCCATACTGGGTCAACAGCACCAAACTTCCCAGCCCTTAAATAAGGCTCCTAATGCTAAAATGTTCCACCAAATTGTACTGTTAAAGTTGCTGCCTGTGTTTAAAAACAGGACATAGATCAGAATTTAAAGCAATTAATAAAACAAGGAAAAGCCTCTTACTTTAATTACAGGCTCTGAAGATTCCTCTGGTGTGGTTTAGCCCCGGTCGCCCTCCGGGCTCGCTTCGCACCCCTCCCTGCCCCCTATTTCCACCCGCCCCCAGTATCTCTGAATTTATAACCTCTCAGCCACACCCCCCTCCTTTACCAACCATTAACAGGAATTCATTTATAACCCACCCCTTCTACTATCGCCAGCCATTAGCAGGAATTAATTTATAACCCACCCCTTCCACTATTACCAACCATTAACAGGAATTCATTTATAATGCACCCCTTCCACTATCTCCCCACCTACTATTACACCTAGGTTGCTTACCTACCAGGAGTATACTCCCCCCATTATGTCTCTAATACTTATTAAGTCTTCTAAAATACCACCTCTACTCTACAACCTACCTTTACTAATCACCCTTTATTCTCTCTCCACCTATGAAAAACAATCCCATATAGGATTCAACCATCCCAAACACCTTACTACCACCCCAATCCTCTCAAACCTTTCTGCCCACTCATTCATGTCCATTGGCATCAGCTCCTTTACCCCTAACACCCACCCTGTTATACCCAGATATGTTAACACCAAAACTAAATACTACCAAAAACTGATAAATAAATTTCTAAAGCTCATAGCTTGTCTGCCCCACACCCTTACTATTGATGGGGATATCCACCCCAACCCTGGGCCACCATCCCCAGACAACTCTAACTCTAATCATAACAGTCCAAACATAAGACAAAGCCTAAATAGACCCTCCAACTCACTATTGACCTGCCACTTAAACATTAGAAGCATCAACAATAAGGTCCACAACCTCCATGCCCTCCTGACAACCTACTCCCCCGACATACTTTGTCTGACCAAAACATGGTTAAAACCAACTACGCCAGATAATGAAATTCTACCTCCAGGGTATAATATACTCAGGCTAGATCATACTACCAGGAAAGGGGGAGGGGTTGCTGTTCTCTATAAAACCACCCTAAATGTTACTCTAGACAACCTTCAACCACCTATATTTAACAAAGCAGAAATTATGATTTCCAAACTACAAATAAATAAAAACAAATGTATAAACATAGTATGTGTCTATATTCCCCCAGGTAATAACTCAGGGACCCTAGAAGACATCCTCTACTGGCTATCCAATGCCTAACCCCAAGAGACCATTGTTCTAGGGGACCTCAATATAGATTGTAATACCTGCACTACAGAGACCCCAACCACCCACGTAAACCTACATGGTTTTACACAAACTATAACCTCCCCTACTAGGATCAGCGAGCCTAACAGTAAAGAAAGTATCCTAGACTGGATACTAATTAATAGCCCCCACCACATGTACAAATCAGGTACTCTACCTGAAGATCTAAGTGATCATTTCTTAATGTATACTATTAGGCATAAAGTTGAATGTCCACATCTACCCACCTATAAAACAATAAGAAATAACAAAAACTTCAACTTCAATAAATTCTTAAAAGAAATTAAATTATGCAATTGGTCAATTCTAAAACAACTACCACTAGATGAGGAGAAACGTACTTTAATAACACATTCCCGGCCATCCTTGACAACCATACACTTGCATGCTCTATTAGAATTAAAACAAAAATTGCCCCCTGACTCACTAAAGAAACCAAACTAAAGATCATCCAAAGAAATAATGCTTGGAACACCTGGCGCTCCTCTAAAGCCCCACAATATCAACTCAAATTTCGACAATATAGGAATGATACAAAAAAATCCATATTACTAGACAAAAAAAAGTATTTCTGCCATCTACAGCAGAAACACAACAACAAGCCACAGAAGTTCTGGGCAGATATTAACAAACTCCTCCACACAGGGCAATCCACAACTTCAGCCCCAACCCAAATATCGCCAGAGTCCATTGCCAACACCTTCAACAGTTTCTTTACAGAAACTATCCAGGCTCTTGCTAGCAAACTTAAACCCATTTGTCCTAACACTGAAACCCCTAAACCCAGTGACAGTCTCTCCTTTAGCTTCCAAAAAGTTCCAACTTCACTCATTAGAGTCCTAATTAAAAAACTCAAACAAACCACCTTTTCAGCTGATCTCCTCCCTGCAGACTACTTGCAAAAAGCTGCTGATAACATTCCCTGTCTCTATTTTGATAAACAGAACCATAACTGAAGTTTCTATCCCCTCTATCTGGAAAATATCACATGTCATACCACTCCACAAAGGAGGCAGCTCCATTGAGCTGTCAAATTATAGACCAATAACTATCCTTTCCCCTCTGGCTAAAATTATGGAAAAGTGTATCCATAAACAACTCTTACACTACCTTATTCAACATAATCTTCTGGCCAACTCCCAGCATGGATTTAGATCACAGCAGAGTACCACCACAGTCCTCCTCTCCTTTTATAATGTCATAAATTCCAACCATAACAACAACAACTATCTTCTGCCCTGTTTCTCGATCTTTCCAAGGCCTTCGACATGGTTAACCACCAGTTACTCTTACTTACCCTAAAGAAAATATCCCTAAACCACCATACCATACAATGGTTTCAATCTTATCATAGTGGAAGACAGCAGGCTGTCCTTTGGCAGGACAACCTCTCTACCCTTCTTCCCATTACCCTTGGTGTCCCTCAAGGCTCCATATTAGGTCCCCTTCTTTTCGCCCTCTTTATCAATGACCTCCACACTGTAATCCCAGACACAACCTGTATACAGTATGCCGATGACTCCACCCTAATTTGCTCAGCCATTACCCCTACTGATCTCCTTAGTTTAACCCAGAAACCTTTAATACAGTGGAAAACTGGATCTCTAATCAACAGCTGATATTAAACCCTAATAAAACAAAGCTATTGCTCTTCTCCCCTACTTACAAATCCTCTCAACCTTCGTTTACTATAACATCTAACAATGGCACCATAATCTCACCAGATATGTATACCAAACTCCTGGGTGTTATAATAGACAACAACCTCAAATATGATATGCACGTAAATCAAACTATTAAAACTGTTAATAAAAGCTTGACTCCCTATACAAAAACAAACCTTTTCTCTCCCCTCTATCTAAGACTGCCATTGCCCGTACCCATCTGCTTTCAATTCTACTCTATGCCTCGCCAATACTCACTAACCTGAACAAAACTGATCTCAGCAAACTCTCTAGCTGCTACAATCAAATTGCCAGGTTTGCCACAGGAACTCCCTACAGGACACACCATTGTCAAAACCCAAACCTCTTAGGATGGCTAGAACACCCCAGGCTAAGTCAATATAATCAACTTACTGCAGCATTCAAGGTTATTAACCATCCAGAAAAAACATCCTCCCTTAAATGCATTATCCATCCCTACAGAAACGCTAGGCCACTGCGTTCCACTACAAAACTTTTGGTTCAGTCTGTTAAAGCTAACAACCTATCTGGAGAATCTTTGTTTGCAAATTCAGTAGGCAAAACCTGGAATTCACTCCCATCTGACCTTACTCTGAACCCCTCCCTTAATCAGTTAAAAAAAAATCTAACCCAGTATTTTAAAACTCACTGGTTATGTCCTTGCTCTAACCCTGACTAAAGCCTAATCTACTTCCATATCCCTGCAATCTTTTATTCACAGCGACTTACCTCTTACACCAAAAGGTTTAAAAAGAGAAACTGTAACATCTCTGCAGATACTCTGTATATAGCTGCATCTATAGGTTTGATAAGAGAAACTGTAACATATTTGTGTATATTTCTGAATATAAACTGTATTCTTCATAGGCTTGAAATGTGAGACTGTAACTTGTATGTTAATATAATATGTTTGTGCATATACCGTAACTTGCTTGTCTTTATCTGTTTGTAAGTTTAGAGCTTTTCTCCCAGGGCCTCCACTGAAAATGGACATGTATCTAGTCAGAGTATCCCAGTCAACAAAAGTAAAATAAATAATACAAATAAAATAAATTTGCACTGCTAACTATACCGTTGTCATTAGCTTTCATTTTGTAGCAGAAAGGTGAGAGAATGTAATAAATATGAGCTTTAGCTCCCATTAGTAACTACATAGCTTGTGGTATGGTAGTGAGCTTCCATTAGTAACCATGTGGCTCTTTTGTACAGTAGAGCTGTGGTGCTCCCTAATATCTGACAAGTGTAGTTACCTGAATATTTTCTTTTCTGTTGTCTGTGGGGTGGCAGTATATTGCTGGAATTTAGATTCTTAAATGGTAATGCAAACAGCTCAAATTTGATATCCATATTCAACAAAATATTAAGAAAGTCCACCAAAAGCTAGGTATGCTGTGCAGGATCAATCGCTTTCTCCCTTACTCTACTAGGCATACACTGACCACTACTTATCTACTTCCTTCCTTATTATATGGAGCCCCTCTCCTAACCAACCTGTCCTCCTCTATCACCTCCAAACTAGAAAACTGCTACAATAAAATCTCTAAATTTGCCACCAAATCCAAAACTTCTACCCATCATTGCCTTACCCTACGATCCAAGAAAATGTCCAGCTCTAACAAATATCCTTCCCCCTTACACCCCCAACAGAAATCTCAGATCTGAACATCAAAACCTAGTTGCTATCCACAAACCCAAATGTCCAGCTGGCCAACTTCTCCTCTCTCTCTCTCACTAGGCAAAAAATGGAATTCTCTTCCTTCCTCTCTAAGAACCATACCAATCACAGAAAACTTCAAAACCCACCTTTTCAAACACCTGTCCACAAAATGGAAATGTACCTGCCTTCACCCCGCCTAATCATTCCAAGTATATCATCCCCAGGGGATTCTCTCTCAGGTTCCTAAGCTGTCTATAATCTCCCATAGCTAATTTCCTATGAGTGTATCTAAGCTGTCTTCATCTCTTATAGCTACTTATCACACGACTCAACTTTGTAAATATTGTAAATATCTTCCTACTTTAAAAGTGTGCATGTAAAGTGCATACACATTTACTTAAATGTTTGTATGTACACTGTTTTCACACCAAATACATGAGTGTTTGCTCAAATGAAACTGTATAACCCATAAGACCACCCACAATGAATTTTGTTGACTATGAGTGTCATTGAATGTACTTATTTGTAACTGTATTATATAATGTAAGTTTTACACTTTTGTATCTTTATATTCTCAACTGTATAATGTATCTTGGAGCTTTTCTCTCCGGGCCTCCACTGAAAATGGGTAATTTTGGCCCAGTGAACTTCCCCGGTAATCAAACTGGAAATAAATAAATAAGTTCAGTGAGAAGGATATTTTTGGCTAAGGAGACACATGCATTTGTTGTGCCGTAGCTTACATTTGTTGTGCCGTAGCTTACATTTGTTGTGCCGTAGCTTACAGATTTTGTAGGCTACCTTGAGCTGCCTTAAAACTTAGTGTACAAGCTGTTGTGCATGAAAAGATAAAGATTAACAATGGCAGTTGTTTAGTTAAGGTACATGACTGCTGCTATATGAATTTTAGTCCAATTCTTCTTGACCTTTAGTTATATTTTAAACTTTGTCCTGTACATAGGTCACAT